>NC_080043.1:18163925-18219777 GCF_012489685.1 Lotus japonicus
GGTGAAGATCTTAAAGCTTTAAAATTATAATTTATTTTGAAACTTTATAATATACTCTATATATTATTGAGAAAGGATCACTTTCTTCTTCAAAAATATCATTGTTGCTAATAGATCTAATTGTATGGCATTTTTGGTCCAACTATTCTGAAGATTCATAGCATAGTTTGGATAGCAGTTAAAGAAAACAGGACCATCATGAAGGTTTGATTCTAAGACTGCAATTAACGAATCTTGTGGCTTTAATAGCCTCATATCTCTTAACATTACTATTATAGGAGAATTTGATTCCTAAACGAAAGTTAGGTTTTGCAGCTACTTGTATTAAACCTACATGGATGAAGTTAAAACCATCTTAATGTGTTGATCTAGAACATCTTCATTTAATAATTTTATAGTACTTGTGTGATCAGAACTATGTTGACAACATTCTATTGTAAAAATAGAATCATCTGCTCTATTGAATAAAGTGTGTTGTTTATATATTTCTTTCTTTTTAACTATAGGGATTGACCAATTTTGAAGTGCTCTTTCTATTGAAGCTATTTCTAACTCTTGTTGGGCTACCCTAGAGAGTTCTTGATCTTGGTTACTAGAACCAGAGTTGGATGTTGATGGAATCATGATCTGTTTGTTCTTTCCTAAACTCATTTCACTTAGGGTTTTGATTAATCTAGCCATGTTTATTTGCTTAAGTAACTTAAGAAGGATAACGCTTCTTCCCAATCTAGCTAAACCAACGGTCTCACAACCTCTCAGGCTTTACTGCCGGGACCACTAGACTCCAGGGATACCTCACACTAAGTCTTAAGGACTTGAAGATAATAACAAGGTGATTAATGAAAACAGTAAGAAGAAATAAAGTTGCAGAAAAACAAAAGATTGAATCCAACAAAAACTAAGAGTGCGGAAGCTAAAAAACATGATGGAAAAGTACTTACAGAAAAGCTTTTATTCAAAGAACTGCAGGGATTACACACATAGAGAGAGAGAGGTAGGTAAGAGAGAGAAAGGTAGGTCAAAAAACCCGATGCCTCTTACTCTTACTAAGCTACCTATTTATACAAGTTTTGACCATGGTTACTTTTCGAAAGTAACTCTGGTTTACATAAAAGTAACTACAGAAACTTTAATAACGAAAGTGGATAGTAACTTTAATAATGAAAGTGGATTCTTTGTCGGCCAATATTAGAAAGCAGATTCTTTCTTGATCATGATGAGAAGGGCTGATAATGACCTTTTGTCCTTAAGTGTATGGATGATAGTTGATGCCTAAACAGTCATCTTCATTTTCTTGAAGGTAGTTCTGGCTGTTGACTGATGAAGTATCTGAGCCAGACTTCTGACTCATCATATCTATCTTCTTTTGAAATTCTTGGGGAGAGCTTGCTGCGGCTAATTCGGCTATGAGCCTTGATCTTTCTTGAAGAAATGAACTTTCTTGATTGAGACGAGAAACAGGGGTAGTTGACAGCTGTTTCTTGCTTTGTTGAGTAAGCTGATAAGTCTTTATCCAAGCTTCAAGTTTTGTCTGTTGAATTAGAGAGATATTGAATTTTGCCCACCATTTTATTTTAAAAATGCGATAGAGCTGATAGAGTTCTGTATCCTCATAAATTTCTACAGTTCTCCAATCCCAGGTTAAAATCCAAGATATGGCTTGCGAAGCTGTGAACATGAGGAGTTTGTCTTCCATAATGAAATTTGACTTTTGAGCAAAGTACTTGAATAATGGTTTTACTTCTTCGGGAAAGATAGACTCATCGAGTCCTACCTTGCAAAACCAAACTTTAAACCATTGAGGGGAACTTTAAAGAGATTCCCTTTTTGAACCAAATGAACCAGGAGTGTTGATAAGGATAAAGATACAAGGCGTAATACCAGGCATCTGTATAATCAAAGTAGTTATAACTAGGAGGGTCGAACTGTCTAGAAAACTGCTTAAAATAATGAAGAGGAGCATTCCAATCCTGGGGTGTAAGGACTTTAAGGATTTTGATTTTGGAGAACGCTATTTCTCCTTGTTTATCTTGGTTATGTGTGACTTCTATGGAGTCAGAGTCTACTAGAATGAATTCATAAAATAATCTGGTCTTCTTGGGGTGTCCAGGGACATAATGAAAGTTGGTAGGGAATAATTGAGTGGCTATTTCTCTAGGACTTAAAGAGAAATGTTCTCTTTCTATAATGAGAGATGGCTCACCTTCTGGTTTTTCCAGATATTCGGTTGGCTCGGGTTTGGCAGGGGATTTTGAAGGGCTTTGAGCTAATACTGTATATTTATTGGTTAATGGGACTAATGAGGTTTTCTGGTGAGGTGTTTTGACAATTTGAGCTGTTGTGAGTTTTTGAGAAGGCTTTGAAGGGGTGGTTGGTATTAAAGATTCAGCAACCTTGATAGGGGTTACTACTATTGCTTTTGATCCTGATGGTGATGATGATGCTGACGAACCCAGTGGGGGTCCATATTGATCCTTTGATTTGGGTTTTGTATCACTCATGTTTTCCCTGTAAAAATTCTCTGGTTAGAAAATCTGGAAGGGAGTTACTATCTCCTTTAATATGAGTTATTTCAAAATCAAAGCAAGAAAGTAAAGATTGCCATCTGGCAAAAATGTGTTTTGAAACTAGGTTTTGAACATCCTTTTGTAAAACTGAAGGTGCTGCTTTGCAATCAGTTTTTATCAAAAATTTTTTATTAAAAACATCATCTTGAAATTTTTGAACACATAGAACTATTGAAAGAACTTCTTTTTTGACTGTGGAATATTTCTGTTGAGCTGGGTGCCAAATACCTGAATGGTACCTAACTATTTGTTCTTTTGAAGACTGAGGTTTTACCTGCTTAAGTATCCCACCATATCCTAATTCTGATGCATCGGTTTCTATAATTAATGAAGCATCCGGATCTGGTATTCCTAAACAAGGTAGGCTTTGAACTAATCTTTTGACTTCTCTAACACTATGGCTCATTTCTTCAGACCATGGCGGAGAGTTTTTTCTAAGTCTTTTGAACAAAGGGGCACAAATTATCCTTATGTTGGGGATAAAATCTGCTACATAATTAACACAACCTAGAAATCTTTGTAATTGAGTTTTCTCTTTTAATTCATTTGGAAAGTTTTTGGCGAATTCTAACGATCTTTGTATTGGGGTAATTTGTCCCTGATGAATTTCATATCCTAAAAATCTGGTTTTGGTTTCAAAGATTTTCATCTTTTTTGCTGAAACTACTAATCCATTTTTCTTAATGATTTCTATAAATTTTTCTAAATGTTGAACATGCTGATCTATGCCTTTCGAGAATACTAAGACATCATCTAGATATACAATGGTAAAGTCCATGTATGGATAGAATATATCATTCATGATGTTTTGATATTCACTAGGTGCATTTTTCAAACCTTGTGGCATTACATTCCATTCATAATGACCAAAAGGGACAACGAAGGCGGTTTTATATCGATCCTCCTCCTTGACCGAAATTTGATAATATCCTGACTTCATATCAAATTTTGAGAATATTGTTGCCTTATGTAATCTTTTAATGAGATCTGTTTTATTAGGCAATGGATATCTTATCCATTTTAATACTTTGTTTAAGGGTTTGTAGTTAATGACTAATCTAGGGGCTCCTCTTTCTAACTCAGAAGCATTCATGACATAAAACCCTGTGCAACTCCAAGGAGATTTGGAGTGGCGAATCAGGCCCTTGTTGAGATATTCTCCTATTTCTTCTCTACAATATTTTAAATATTGTTCATTCATTTGAATGGGCCGGGCTTTGGTAGGGATGTCTTTCTCATTAAACCCGTCTATGTATGGTAATGTTATGGTATGTATTTTTCTATGATGAAAGGCCATGGGATTTAGATCACATAGATCCTTTTCTATCCGATCTTGAAAATCCTTAATAATCTTTTGAATATTGGATCTCTTGAGTTGTTCTTCTAATTTATAATATTTTATTTCTTTTTGTAAAGAATTGATATGATTCTTTTTTCTAGAGATTATATTTATTTTGGAGGTGGAGATTTCCTTTAATAAATTTAATTCTTTTACCTGAGGAGGTTTTATAAATGGAAAAGTAATAGTCTTTCCTAAGACTGTTGTGACTATTCCTTTTTCATCTATTTTATCAATAGGGTATAGAAGACAAATGAATGGAGTTCCTAAAATGATTTTTTCTGTCATGTTTTTGACTAGGACAAATGAAGATCTAAAACAAACTTGGCTTTTGCAAATCTTTGCATTTGATAGTTTGTATTGAATATTCATTTTGGATCCATTTGCACTATTGACTCCTTCTTTGGTTTTCTCATAAAATTGAGTGGGGACTAAGCCTTCCTGAATACAATTGATATCTGCGCCACTATCAATGAGGGCTATTATATTGATTCGAAAATCATTATTAATGACTAAAGTTATTTCAGAGTGCCATTTGTGGGTTATAACCAAGTTGAGGAGATTAAGATAACTTTCACTGGGTTCTTCTTCTTCTTCATTATGTATTTTCTTTAATCCTGAGGTACTGGCTAGGGTTTCTTGAGATTCTATAATTTTTATCCCAGCTATTTCCATTAATCTGAACTCTAAGCTAAGATCATTTTGCTTTAATTGGTTAACTTCTTCCTTTAATATTTTCACTTCTTCTTGAAGATCTGATAAGGTTATGGTTGGTTTAGGACGAAATCTATTAAAAATTTCATTCATGCTATTTATTGGAGGACTAATTTCCTTTTTCAAGGTTTCTTCCTTCTTGACCAAAAGATTTAGTTGTTGTAGAAATTCGTCCCTTAAGGGAGATTCCTCCATTTTGTCTATTATAGAGATTAAACTCATAGTTTGATCTTGGGTTAGCATATTGACGTTTTGTCCTAAGCATCCTACACAATCACAGAATCCTGAACTATCTTTAACACATTCTCTTTCTTCTTCTGAAGAGGAATGAGAATCAGATGAGTATTCGACCAGATTTACATCTTGGTCTTCATCTCCTTCATATTCATTTTCTGAAGAGTAGTGAGGATCTTCACTATTAATGAGAACACTGATTAGACTATCTTTGAGTTTTTGGTCTAAATCTAATTCATTAATTTTTTGTTGAGTTTTGCATTTGTTTGCATAATGTCCTGGCTTTCCACATTTCCAGCAGACATTTTTCTTTTTATTAGGATTTACGGCCTTTTTGTTTATAGGTTTTTGAGTAGTAGGACTTTGTTCATAAGGTTTCTTTTGAAATGGTTTTCTCTTTTTATATCCCTGAGAAGGCTTTGTTTTGGATCTATTAATCCTTCTAGCTTTTGAACTAGGAGCTTGTAAAGGTTCTACTCCATATTGTTCACAAAAGCTACCTACTTCTTTTCTTGAGATTTGCATATCTTTTTGCATTTTGTTTTGAAGTTTGAAGTCAGTACAAACTTGTATTCCTGTGTGTACTACAGTGTTATGCAATTGTCCAAATGATAGTGAACCAAAATTTACTGGATTTCCTTGATTAAAAAGTGATAAATTATCTAATACCTTTGATTGCATTAATCTAGGTAATCCTGCAATAAAGCGTTCTTTCCAGAAGGCGCTGTTGCCATCTTCTCTTAAGGTTACCTTCGAGAAGAAGGTGTCCTTATACCATCTGTAATCGGACATGGTGGGACAGTAGAGATTAGCGAGCTGGCTTGAAGCTCTTTCTCTAAATATGCTAGGATCTCCTATGAAATGAAGTATAATAGTATATATTAATGTTGCTACAGCATCTTCTTCTCCATTTTCTTTTTTCTTTTCTAGTATAGTTGACTTATCTTCAGGGGTCATGATGTTGTCCCACCAGCCTCGTAACTGACCAGTGAAGCCATGAGTAATCATTAATGCTGCATTTCTATCGGTGTTATTATGGACTTTATAGGCTGTGGCAGCCATAATCATTTGATGCGTAATGTCTAATATATTTTGTTCACTAAAGCCATCGATATTCCATTCATCAAGGCTAGTTCCACTAAAGGTATTTTGAATAAATTCTTTTCTTTCTTCAAACCTCATATCAGAATAGGAAGGTCTTGGATAGTAGGCTTTTGTGTTGTTATCTGGCCCAAACTTTCTAATTTTATTGATATTTAAATCTTTATCCAAATGATTTATTGAAAGCTTGTTTAATTTTTCTTTTAATTTTTCTACACTTCCCGAGAGATTAAAGGAATTAAATTCTTCTTTAGTGTATTGAGGAATTTTGAAAATAGGAGTTTGCAAAGGGTTTCCTAAGGTAAATGATGAAGAAGCTTCTTTGGTTGTAATAGAGGGTTTTTGAACCTCTATTCTTTCTAGCTGCTTTGACATGACTGTTAGCATAGTATTTGCAAAATTTAATTGTTGATGAACTTTGTTAGCTTCTGCCTTATAAGGAGATGCTTCGATTTCATGACCATCTTTTATGACTATTTTCACTCCGGTTTGTGGAGGGTATTCTGAAGTAATAGTGTTATTATCAGGAGTTTTCCAAGTGGTATTTATTTTTGTGATTGGATTGACGTTTTTCCAGAAAGGATAATTAAGATTATTTTTAATACAATGGTTTTCGAACCAATCAAAAAAATAGATGTTTGTTTCAGAAACTTCCATTTCTTCATAATAAAAGGCCCTAAGAGTTTCAGTTTCTTGTTTACTGTAATTCTTGAAGTACCATAATCTTTTATCTTTATTGTATTCAGCCATAAAATCTTTTTTAATGAAATCTTTGTCTATATTAAAACTAGGTTTTACCCTACTTAGCATGTTGATTTGCGAAGGGGTTGGAGAATAATTACTAGATTCTTCATCTTGATATATAGGTGTTGCTATACTAGGACTAGACGTTGTATCTAATCCTTTAAGTTTTGATGATACAGAAGATCTTGGGAGATCTACTCTGTATAACTGTTGAGGAGATCTAATACTAAATGAGTTTGATCTATTCATTCTTAAAGTGAGATTTGCTCCTTCTTGAAACAATTCTCTTACTTGAGTAGTATGAATTTTTGGTTGAGGCAGGGAATTCTTGAATACCCATTCCTCAGGGACTTTACTCATAACTTCTTCATGAGTAAGTTTCTTTGGAACTTGTACTGAAGATCTTTTAAGGTTTGCTTCTAGCATAATGGTTTCTTGTTTGGGTGAAGATCTTAAAGCTTTAAAATTATAATTTATTTTTGAAACTTTATAATATACTCTATATATTATTGAGAAAGGATCACTTTCTTCTTCAAAAATATCATTGTTTGCTAATAGATCTAATTGTATGGCATTTTTGGTCCAACTATTCTGAAGATTCATAGCATAGTTTGGATAGCAGTTAAAGAAAACAGGACCATCATGAAGGTTTGATTCTAAGACTGCAATTAACGAATCTTGTGGCTTTAATAGCCTCATATCTCTTAACATTACTATTATAGGAGAATTGATTCCTAAACGAAAGTTAGGTTTTGCAGCTACTTGTATTAAACCTACATGGATGAAGTTAAAACCATCTTTAATGTGTTGATCTAGAACATCTTCATTTAATAATTTTATAGTACTTGTGTGATCAGAACTATGTTGACAACATTCTATTGTAAAAATAGAATCATCTGCTCTATTGAATAAAGTGTGTTGTTTATATATTTCTTTCTTTTTAACTATAGGGATTGACCAATTTTGAAGTGCTCTTTCTATTGAAGCTATTTCTAACTCTTGTTGGGCTTCCCTAGAGAGTTCTTGATCTTGGTTACTAGAACCAGAGTTGGATGTTGATGGAATCATGATCTGTTTGTTCTTTCCTAAACTCATTTCACTTAGGGTTTTGATTAATCTAGCCATGTTATTTGCTTAAGTAACTTAAGAAGGATAACGCTTCTTCCCAATCTAGCTAAACCAACGGTCTCACAACCTCTCAGGCTTTACTGCCGGGACCACTAGACTCCAGGGATACCTCACACTAAGTCTTAAGGACTTGAAGATAATAACAAGGTGATTAATGAAAACAGTAAGAAGAAATAAAGTTGCAGAAAAAACAAAAGATTGAATCCAACAAAAACTAACTACTGATTCCAGAACCCTTCCCTCACGGGAATAGGCTCTGATACCAGAGAGTGCGGAAGCTAAAAAACATGATGGAAAAGTACTTACAGAAAAACTTTTATTCAAAGAACTGCAGGGATTACACACATAGAGAGAGAGAGGTAGGTAAGAGAGAGAAAGGTAGGTCAAAAAACCCGATGCCTCTTACTCTTACTAAGCTACCTATTTATACAAGTTTTGACCATGGTTACTTTTCGAAAGTAACTCTGGTTTACATAAAAGTAACTACAGAAACTTTAATAACGAAAGTGGATAGTAACTTTAATAATGAAAGTGGATTCTTTGTCGGCCAATATTAGAAAGCAGATTCTTTCTTGATCATGATGAGAAGGGCTGATAATGACCTTTTGTCCTTAAGTGTATGGATGATAGTTGATGCCTAAACAGTCATCTTCATTTTCTTGAAGGTAGTTCTGGCTGTTGACTGATGAAGTATCTGAGCCAGACTTCTGACTCATCATATCTATCTTCTTTTGAAATTCTTGGGGAGAGCTTGCTGCGGCTAATTCGGCTATGAGCCTTGATCTTTCTTGAAGAAATGAACTTTCTTGATTGAGACGAGAAACAGGGGTAGTTGACAGCTGTTTCTTGCTTTGTTGAGTAAGCTGATAAGTCTTTATCCAAGCTTCAAGTTTTGTCTGTTGAATTAGAGAGATATTGAATTTTGCCCACCATTTTATTTTAAAAATGCGATAGAGCTGATAGAGTTCTGTATCCTCATAAATTTCTACAGTTCTCCAATCCCAGGTTAAAATCCAAGATATGGCTTGCGAAGCTGTGAACATGAGGAGTTTGTCTTCCATAATGAAATTTGACTTTTGAGCAAAGTACTTGAATAATGGTTTTACTTCTTCGGGAAAGATAGACTCATCGAGTCCTACCTTGCAAAACCAAACTTTAAACCATTGAGGGAACTTTAAAGAGATTCCCTTTTTGAACCAAATGAACCAGGAGTGTTGATAAGGATAAAGATACAAGGCGTAATACCAGGCATCTGTATAATCAAAGTAGTTATAACTAGGAGGGTCGAACTGTCTAGAAAACTGCTTAAAATAATGAAGAGGAGCATTCCAATCCTGGGGTGTAAGGACTTTAAGGATTTTGATTTTGGAGAACGCTATTTCTCCTTGTTTATCTTGGTTATGTGTGACTTCTATGGAGTCAGAGTCTACTAGAATGAATTCATAAAATAATCTGGTCTTCTTGGGGTGTCCAGGGACATAATGAAAGTTGGTAGGGAATAATTGAGTGGCTATTTCTCTAGGACTTAAAGAGAAATGTTCTCTTTCTATAATGAGAGATGGCTCACCTTCTGGTTTTTCCAGATATTCGGTTGGCTCGGGTTTGGCAGGGGATTTTGAAGGGCTTTGAGCTAATACTGTATATTTATTGGTTAATGGGACTAATGAGGTTTTCTGGTGAGGTGTTTTGACAATTTGAGCTGTTGTGAGTTTTTGAGAAGGCTTTGAAGGGGTGGTTGGTATTAAAGATTCAGCAACCTTGATAGGGGTTACTACTATTGCTTTTGATCCTGATGGTGATGATGATGCTGACGAACCCAGTGGGGGTCCATATTGATCCTTTGATTTGGGTTTTGTATCACTCATGTTTTCCCTGTAAAAATTCTCTGGTTAGAAAATCTGGAAGGGAGTTACTATCTCCTTTAATATGAG
Source organism: Lotus japonicus (assembly GCF_012489685.1). Classification (NCBI taxonomy): domain Eukaryota; kingdom Viridiplantae; phylum Streptophyta; class Magnoliopsida; order Fabales; family Fabaceae; genus Lotus; species Lotus japonicus. Next base: position 18,173,684 of record NC_080043.1, read on the forward strand.
TTATTTCAAAATCAAAGCAAGAAAGTAAAGATTGCCATCTGGCAAAAATGTGTTTTGAAACTAGGTTTTGAACATCCTTTTGTAAAACTGAAGGTGCTGCTTTGCAATCAGTTTTTATCAAAAATTTTTTATTAAAAACATCATCTTGAAATTTTTGAACACATAGAACTATTGAAAGAACTTCTTTTTTGACTGTGGAATATTTCTGTTGAGCTGGGTGCCAAATACCTGAATGGTACCTAACTATTTGTTCTTTTGAAGACTGAGGTTTTACCTGCTTAAGTATCCCACCATATCCTAATTCTGATGCATCGGTTTCTATAATTAATGAAGCATCCGGATCTGGTATTCCTAAACAAGGTAGGCTTTGAACTAATCTTTTGACTTCTCTAACACTATGGCTCATTTCTTCAGACCATGGCGGAGAGTTTTTTCTAAGTCTTTTGAACAAAGGGGCACAAATTATCCTTATGTTGGGGATAAAATCTGCTACATAATTAACACAACCTAGAAATCTTTGTAATTGAGTTTTCTCTTTTAATTCATTTGGAAAGTTTTTGGCGAATTCTAACGATCTTTGTATTGGGGTAATTTGTCCCTGATGAATTTCATATCCTAAAAATCTGGTTTTGGTTTCAAAGATTTTCATCTTTTTTGCTGAAACTACTAATCCATTTTTCTTAATGATTTCTATAAATTTTTCTAAATGTTGAACATGCTGATCTATGCCTTTCGAGAATACTAAGACATCATCTAGATATACAATGGTAAAGTCCATGTATGGATAGAATATATCATTCATGATGTTTTGATATTCACTAGGTGCATTTTTCAAACCTTGTGGCATTACATTCCATTCATAATGACCAAAAGGGACAACGAAGGCGGTTTTATATCGATCCTCCTCCTTGACCGAAATTTGATAATATCCTGACTTCATATCAAATTTTGAGAATATTGTTGCCTTATGTAATCTTTTAATGAGATCTGTTTTATTAGGCAATGGATATCTTATCCATTTTAATACTTTGTTTAAGGGTTTGTAGTTAATGACTAATCTAGGGGCTCCTCTTTCTAACTCAGAAGCATTCATGACATAAAACCCTGTGCAACTCCAAGGAGATTTGGAGTGGCGAATCAGGCCCTTGTTGAGATATTCTCCTATTTCTTCTCTACAATATTTTAAATATTGTTCATTCATTTGAATGGGCCGGGCTTTGGTAGGGATGTCTTTCTCATTAAACCCGTCTATGTATGGTAATGTTATGGTATGTATTTTTCTATGATGAAAGGCCATGGGATTTAGATCACATAGATCCTTTTCTATCCGATCTTGAAAATCCTTAATAATCTTTTGAATATTGGATCTCTTGAGTTGTTCTTCTAATTTATAATATTTTATTTCTTTTTGTAAAGAATTGATATGATTCTTTTTTCTAGAGATTATATTTATTTTGGAGGTGGAGATTTCCTTTAATAAATTTAATTCTTTTACCTGAGGAGGTTTTATAAATGGAAAAGTAATAGTCTTTCCTAAGACTGTTGTGACTATTCCTTTTTCATCTATTTTATCAATAGGGTATAGAAGACAAATGAATGGAGTTCCTAAAATGATTTTTTCTGTCATGTTTTTGACTAGGACAAATGAAGATCTAAAACAAACTTGGCTTTTGCAAATCTTTGCATTTGATAGTTTGTATTGAATATTCATTTTGGATCCATTTGCACTATTGACTCCTTCTTTGGTTTTCTCATAAAATTGAGTGGGGACTAAGCCTTCCTGAATACAATTGATATCTGCGCCACTATCAATGAGGGCTATTATATTGATTCGAAAATCATTATTAATGACTAAAGTTATTTCAGAGTGCCATTTGTGGGTTATAACCAAGTTGAGGAGATTAAGATAACTTTCACTGGGTTCTTCTTCTTCTTCATTATGTATTTTCTTTAATCCTGAGGTACTGGCTAGGGTTTCTTGAGATTCTATAATTTTTATCCCAGCTATTTCCATTAATCTGAACTCTAAGCTAAGATCATTTTGCTTTAATTGGTTAACTTCTTCCTTTAATATTTTCACTTCTTCTTGAAGATCTGATAAGGTTATGGTTGGTTTAGGACGAAATCTATTAAAAATTTCATTCATGCTATTTATTGGAGGACTAATTTCCTTTTTCAAGGTTTCTTCCTTCTTGACCAAAAGATTTAGTTGTTGTAGAAATTCGTCCCTTAAGGGAGATTCCTCCATTTTGTCTATTATAGAGATTAAACTCATAGTTTGATCTTGGGTTAGCATATTGACGTTTTGTCCTAAGCATCCTACCCAATCACAGAATCCTGAACTATCTTTAACACATTCTCTTTCTTCTTCTGAAGAGGAATGAGAATCAGATGAGTATTCGACCAGATTTACATCTTGGTCTTCATCTCCTTCATATTCATTTTCTGAAGAGTAGTGAGGATCTTCACTATTAATGAGAACACTGATTAGACTATCTTTGAGTTTTTGGTCTAAATCTAATTCATTAATTTTTTGTTGAGTTTTGCATTTGTTTGCATAATGTCCTGGCTTTCCACATTTCCAGCAGACATTTTTCTTTTTATTAGGATTTACGGCCTTTTTGTTTATAGGTTTTTGAGTAGTAGGACTTTGTTCATAAGGTTTCTTTTGAAATGGTTTTCTCTTTTTATATCCCTGAGAAGGCTTTGTTTTGGATCTATTAATCCTTCTAGCTTTTGAACTAGGAGCTTGTAAAGGTTCTACTCCATATTGTTCACAAAAGCTACCTACTTCTTTTCTTGAGATTTGCATATCTTTTTGCATTTTGTTTTGAAGTTTGAAGTCAGTACAAACTTGTATTCCTGTGTGTACTACAGTGTTATGCAATTGTCCAAATGATAGTGAACCAAAATTTACTGGATTTCCTTGATTAAAAAGTGATAAATTATCTAATACCTTTGATTGCATTAATCTAGGTAATCCTGCAATAAAGCGTTCTTTCCAGAAGGCGCTGTTGCCATCTTCTCTTAAGGTTACCTTCGAGAAGAAGGTGTCCTTATACCATCTGTAATCGGACATGGTGGGACAGTAGAGATTAGCGAGCTGGCTTGAAGCTCTTTCTCTAAATATGCTAGGATCTCCTATGAAATGAAGTATAATAGTATATATTAATGTTGCCGTTGCATGGCTCCAACCCTAATTTCCCTTCGTGTATATAAGGAGAGCTCCTCCTCCATATTAAGGTAACTCATTTCTTCACCTCTTCACTCACTCACTCTCGTTCCCCTACTTACTTTGGCATTGGAGTCCCTTGCAGGAGCCCCTCCCGAGACCTTCTCCAACCGTCCCAGCTTCGCCGCGCCCCTCACCTTCTTCCTACCCCCGGCTTCAAGGGTAGTTTGGTCGCCCCCGATCACAGGTGATGTTATATAGAGATTTTACGTGACATCAAATCTTTAAAGGGTCCTACAAAAGAACATGGTATAGATTATGCTGGACAAAATCGTCGATGTTGATAAGATCTTTTGCCCCACCTGAAATACTATTTTTTGTCCCACTATTTATTTTATTTTGTTTTTTTCTATACGTACTCATAAGCTTTGATGGCCGCACAGTTTGAAAGTTCATCATTGAAAATTCAGAGGGTCCACAAGAAGCCATCTACTTCCTTTTGTTTGCGAGCTTGAAATTGATAGAAAATGTATTGATCAGTACTATCTGTTTTCTTCACAATCAGGAATTGGTAAGTGTCTTTGTATGGATAGGAATACCTTTAGGGTGTGTTTGGGAGTTTTTGAGGGAGGGAATGGGAAGGCTTTTAGGGGAAGGGAGGGTTAGTCCTCCCCTAGTTTGAAAACTCAAAATTCAACAAAAATCCCCAATTTGAGGAAACTCCACAAAATAACTAGAGGCTCTTGGAGGAATTTCAAAAATTTCTCAACCCCTTACCTCATTCTTAAAAAACTCTCAAACAAGAGGAGGGCTTCTCATAAGCCTCCCTGTTCCCTTCCCTTATCTCCAAAACTCAACTTACAAACACACCGTTAAAATATAATTTTTATCTAAAATAACAAAAAGTCTACATTTTTCCTCTCCTTATTGCCATGAATTTATTTTCCAACAAAACTCAGTCCTTTCAAAAGGTAAGGCCATCGCTAACTTTATATTTTAAAAAAAAAATTACAAAAAATGTAAATAAAATATATAATAGAAGCAAACTACACATCATCATCGTCCTCATAGTTCTGTTCGTAAGTAAGATACGGAGAGTTAGAACCATGAGCACTAAAAGCAACAACATCAGCTCCAGCAATAGAAGCAGCCATGTCCTCGACGCCAGATATCTGACATTTCTGCTTTCTCCAGACGTGTCAATCCATAATTTGGTAGGGATGGAGGAGTCAACCTCCGTTGGTTGTTTAGCAGTGGTTATTCTTTGCAATTAGCGGAGGTTAACTCCGCTATACATTTCCTGGGTTTTATTAAAAAACGCCAAAGTCACTTTAGTCACAAACACTATACTGCAGTTTTGTACAACCTCTTCAACATGTACAATCCTCGGGGTTTTTTGGCTGCAGTTACACCTGATTGCGGCAGTTTTCGACCTCCTCTAATTGGAGAGGTTTTTAATGGAGGTTTCAAGCCTCCCTTATCTTGTTTATATTGTGGAGGGTTTTGACCTCTTCAATGGTTGTTCTATAGTAGAGGGTCAAAACCTACTTTATAAGTTACAATTTAAATGGAGGGCATAGTAGAACAGGAAAACACACAAACCACCAATTCTTACAATTGATGACAGGGGTAATAGATATGTACACTCGTGTATAATAGAAATGATAACAAAACAATATTTAATAATTTATGTGCCAAAAGTATTAAGAGCATGCTCATAACGCAAATAATTCACCCAAAAACCATCAGAACATATCAAATAAGGCATGTTAGATTATAGTACAATACATATATGCAAGAAAAGTAAGTTTAATTGGTGAAGTTCTTGAACATATGATTAATTATTAAATGCAAACAACTAAGTGGACAAGCAAGCTACAACACAGCCTACAACTAAATCAGGAGCTCACCTGTCACTCTCAACCCTCATCAGTAGTATAAATACTTATAACTAGCTTATGTTTTTGTGCAATACCAAGGTAGGCCAAATTAATTGAGAGATATCGCCAAGCATGAATACAAACCTTCCCTATGGATGAACTTCTCGTGCCTTGAAAATCAACCAAAACATGAGCATTTCTGTTTTTGATTCCATCAAACTATTTTTTTACCACCTAAAAAACGAATGCAAACTCAATAAGTAAACATTGATAAATACATTCTAAAATTGAAATGAGATATTTTTTTCTCAAAAATGGGCAGAAGCATAAGTCTATATTTGTAGATTGAGAAACTAAACAGAATTTGGAAGAGTATGTGTTTCTGCACATTCTGAAGGAGTTTAGATAACAATCAAAATACAAAAAGAATCAATAATATAAGTTCCAACTTCCATGCTTCTTATACATATATGCAAAACCTTTTAACTTCGTTCATTAAATAACTTTTCTAGACTCTCAGATCAAGATCATAATATTTCACGAAATAATGTCAATCATTAGGCTATATACTTGTGAATATCAAATTTATCTAATATTTGATTCGTATGATCACATGACTTAACTGTTGGACAGGTATAATTTGCATTCTAAAATAAACTAAAACCCAAGAACGGTGACACTAAAGTTAAAGAAAAGTTTTCACAAAGCTCAATTGCATAGGCCACCAAAGGGAAAGCAGAATTAGGGTTTCTATGGCACAGAAAAAGCAAAATGTGTACAAGCGATCATAGGGATTTCCATCCTTTAACATGACGAAAGTTGGCAATGCCTCAATTATGTATGTGTCAGCAATGGCATAATACTTCTCAGGATCAATCTTTACTACCTATATCTTATCTTTAAGTAGAGTGCTTACTTCATTGAGTATGGGAAACAGGAATTGACAGTGCCATATCTGCAAACCTAGTATCAGATGTTATGACATAAATAGTTAAAAAAAGGTTTAATTCTACTTTATGTCCCTGATCTATTACAATTGTGCGATTTAGGTCCTCTTATTTTAAAAGGAGCAATTTTCATCCCCTTTATTTGTGTTGTTAACAGTTTTGGTCCATCCGTTAATTTTCCGTCCAGATTTGATGATGTGGACTTCATTAATTGACATGGCACCCAAAAACAAATCCACATAGATAATTATTTTCCAAATCATTTTTTATATTTTTTTATTTTTCAAACATTAAAACCAAACCCACCATCTTCTTCTTCCTCCCTTCAACCACCATCTTCTCACCACCACAGCACCACAACTGAACCACCCCAACACCACCACCACTCTCTTCTTCTTCTTCTTCTTCTTCTCACCACCGCACCACCACCACTCAACCACCACACTACCACCTCCACTCCCATCTAAACCCACGAACACATTCCCCCACCAACCCCAACATTCAGATCAACCTTTGAAGCACATATCAACATTCAGATCCACCATTTTTAGAAGCCATTTCAGCCTAATTTTCCTTCATACTCTCCAAAAATGTCTTAAAGCTTCCAACTTCTACAGAATCCATTTGACCCTCATCTTAATCACATCTCCATCCTGAACGAAATAAAAATAAATCACGAATTGGGACCTGGATTTGCCCTATAGCCGCCGTCGAACCAGCTCTAAATCTCTGAATTGGATTCGTGTGACCTGGATTTGACCATCTGGGTTTTGCAAGGAAAGGGTTTGGGAGGCGATTTGGGTTCCTCGTAGAGGCGATTTGGATGGTGGTGCGGTAGTAAGAAGAAAAAGAAGAAGGAGGAGGAGGAGGAGGAGTGCGGTGGCATGGGAGTGGTGGTGGCGTGGTGGTGGGGGGATGGAGGTTGAAGATGGTGGTGGGGGCTGGTTCAATTAAATAACAATTTATCCCCAAATTCTTTCATCACGTGCATGGCACATATTGTTTTTTAAATTGTTTTTCTAGAAAAAATATGATTTGTCAATTATTTATCTATGTGGAAATACATCTTGGATGCCATGTCATTTAATGAATACCATGTCACCTACTTCCGTCCATATCTTAACGGAAGGACTAAAATTGTTGACAGCACAAACAAAGGGGATGAAAATTGCTCGTTTTATAATAAGGGGACCCAAATCGCACAATCGTAATAGATCAGGGACGAAAAGTGGAATTAAGCCTTAAAAAAAAAACATTTTTCACCTCAAATATTATCAGTTAATAAAAACTAGCTCAACAGCACAGGAGGAAACAGAGAGGGAGAAAGTTACACCCAGGTTGCATACAAGTCAACCAATACATGATTTTCAGAGTTAGCAAGAAAATCATCAAATGAGGAAAAGGATTCTTTCTTTGCCAAGTCAACCAATACAGTACCAGGAGATGCTTCTTCTTTCATCGGCCTTTCATTTACCTTATTAAGGGAACTCCACAACAAGAGGACTAAGTCACAGGCTTTGGTGAAAGGACTAGAAACCCTGAACATTGAAGTGAAAATTAGCAGGGGATCAAAAAGTAGCTTGAATGATAGACATTAGCAATTCTAAATTCATTTACCTTGAACACATATTGTAAAAATGCTGTCGGCATTCCTCACGGATGAAGTTCTGAACAAAATCACATACTGCATTAAAAGTGAACTGAAGCGCTCCATGCTCAATCATCTCAGAGAGTGAATGCAGAAAAACCCATAAGCCACAGCTGGGAAGCGTAGAGAGATAAGACAAGGTATACAGTTAAGGTATTTTATAGAGATGGTTGTCGTTAATGCAGAATATGTCACTTAGATGGGTGAAGCTAGAACCTTAGGCTTCGTTTGGTTTGAGGGAGGGGAAAAGAAAGGGAAAGAAAACACAAAAATCGAGGAGTGAATTTGGACTATCGAGGAGTGAATTTGGACTAAGGTTTAGTCCAAATTCACTCCTCGATTTCTGTGTTTTCTTTCCCTTTCCTTTCCTCTCCCTCCAACCAAACATAGCATTAGTGTGTGTGTATCAGCCAAAAAAAAAGTCAAAGATCAGAATATTCATAGGTAATAGGCACGGCCACAGCCCAGGGCCTCCAAAAAGAAGGGCCCCAAAAAAAATTCTCATGAAACTTTTCCCTAAAATAAAATTTAGTTATAATAATTAATGTTCAAGATGTTATTAATGACTATTGCTGGTCTAGTGGTTAATAACTGTGTATATTACTTTTATGTACCGGGTTCGAATCCCACATTTTGGCTTTTAACATGTTATTTGTTAATTAATTTGAATTGAAAGAATTCAAAAATTAAAGCAAAAGGATAATGATTTTGATTTAATTTCGAACGTTAAAATTATTAGGGGCCTATTTTTATTATTCGTCCAGAGCCTCCAAAATGTCGGGTTCGAATCCCACATTTTGGCTTTTAACATGTTATTTGTTAATTAATTTGAATTGAAAGAATTCAAAAATTAAAGCAAAAGGAACCAACATAATGATTTTGATTTAATTTCGAACGTTAAAATTATTAGGGGCCTATTTTTATTATTCGCTCAGAGCCTCCAAAATGTCGGGACCGGCCCTGGTGATAGGAGTGAAAGTGTGAAACTACTAAATGAGAAACTTTTAAAACAAAATCATGGGCAGTTGATATAGGCCGAAGTTGAAGAAGTGGATTGGATACGGAACGAGAATAAACATGGAAGGGAAAGAATTGCCTCCTCTGGTATCATTCTTACAGCCACAGCAGAACATCTGCAAAGGAAAAGTCAATAAATCAAAACAAATAAGGAACTTCCTCACATGAAGAAAATCCAAGACTCACATTATGTTCTATGGTCTATATAGAGACAAGAATGCCAGTATTCCACAGGGTTTTTCCCTTACATTTGTTACACAAAAAGGTGAAAGTTGGTGAACCATAAGCACTTAATCAGCATATGCATCCATTATGCAGATGTGGTGTGATTGGGGAGAGATATGTTTTGCAGGATTGTCCCTTATATTTGTTATAAGAAATGAATGAATTTTTCCCTTACATTTGGTGTATGCTTTCTATTCTTCTTAGGAAACGCTAATGTACTTTCTTAATTTCTTCTGTCTCCCTCTCTCCATGTCTTAACCAGGATTAGAAAATGAAAGCAACGCTCATCAAGCTAAATCTTCTTAGTTTTAAAAGCAATAACGACAAATCACAGGAAAGACTTAACTTCGAGGAAGATTATCTTCACAGTGGCTTCAAACAGAATGATAAAAAAACCTTAACTCACCTGCTTCCCTTGTTTAGCAATGCATCCATTAGAGGCCAATGTTACCACAGCCCATTGGCAGTATATTGCAAGAAACTCTACTACAGCTATGGGATCAGCACTCTTTTCACCCCTAAAATCCATGGTAAAGTAAATTGATATCACTCATTTAGAAGAAAATACTAAATGCACATTAGAGAATAGGACAGTCAATAACTTAGAAATTGATAAATTATATTTTGAGCAGAAGTTAATTCGAAATAAAGCTGGTTCAAATCAAAATGAAAGTCTCCTTAAAATATCAGTTGGCTCATCCTCATTAGAAAAGCAGAGGTCTATAGTCCCAGATTCAAGTAACTTCATAAGTGGCAGTTTGAAGTTCCTGACACACTCCAACACACTCATTATGAATGGTTTATTTTTTGGAAAGTCATCACATTTTTTAAGAAGAGAGAAAAATGTTGACTTTTGAAAAAATAAACCGATCACAATGAGCGTGTTGGAGTGTCCTTAACAGAGTGTGTCTTAAAAGAGTGTGTTAGTAGCACTTACAAAAGAGCGCGTAAGTATCATGATTCAAGATATCCATGACCAAATAAACAGTGAACATGAACTTATTGATAATGATTAACCAAATTACCCTAACTAACTATAAGGCTTATAATTAAGAACATGAAAATAACTCAATCGAACTATAAAAGTGTTTTAAGGTTTTACTTACCAAATGAAAAGCTGCATGCAATCCAGAAGCTTGTTTCGCTTCGACGGAGATATACAATATCTTCAGTTCTGCCAAATCTCTTGCAAAAGCTCACAATATCTCTCGCAACTGGTGTTGTTGACAGAGGAGACTTGGCCATTCAAAAAGTGAAAATGCAAAACTGATGGATTGGAGAGAGAAACGACACACGAATGTTGAGGCTGGTTCGTCGTCGGAGAAGCGACAGACGCCGCCGTAGCAGGCGTCGGAGTGAGAGAATTGGAAAATTGACGCAAACAAGCTAAAATTCGACACTATAACTAATTTAGTGTCCACATCGGAGCATACATTGAAAAAGATGGTAATTTGTAGAGTCGGTCAAAATTCAAAAGGCACGCTATCTATTAGCGTAGGTTTGGTCAAATGTATAGTCAACCCAACTCACCTAAGATGTTGGCTGACATTAACGATGTCCCCTTAGCGTTAATCGTATAGACCGACTCTCAATATTGGAGTAGTAAGCTTTAGTTAGTTTAGAACTTCTGAAAATTTGTATCTACACTCCTTTCTGATAAATGATATATCTTGGAGAAGTTATTCAAAGAATCACTCATTGTTATCTTGGAGAGACTAGGTCAAGTATTACTTAGTGCTTATCTTAAAATGGCGAAATCGTATACTTGTAAATTTGCGAAGTTAGTGAAAATTGTAAGACCAAGATTTGGTCACGTAGTACCACTCTATATTTTTATGATTATATGATAACTATTGTGTATGAATAATTATGGTACTCTAACATTGTTTTCTAAGTGTTTAAATGACAGACTCTGACTCTGGTCAATACTTACAATTGTTAGAAGCATTTAGCTAAAGAGTAACCAATGCAACGCTTTCTCACTCACTATGTTCTGATTGAACAGTAGTATATGCTTCAGAAGTTCTGAAGATGATAAGCTCTGATGTGGATTCAGATCACCTTCAAGCTCTAAAGGTCCAGAGGCTCTGAAGGTCCAGAGGCTCTAAAGGTTCAGAAGTGAAGATTCTAAAGTCCAAGAGTAAGCTGGCTCTGAAGACCAAGTACTTCCAACTCTGATGACGAGAAGCAGAAGATACGAAGGTCAGAGGATCCAAGCTTCCCTCTGACTCTGATCACCAAGCTTCACAAGTTCCAACATGAAGCGTCGTCTGATCAAAAGTCAACTAGGATAAGGCTCACGTCGTTGTCCAAGTACAAAAGCAATTGTACTATCATGACGACCTTACCTAAGATGTTCAGCCACAGCAGAATCTGGAAGTTCCGGATTTGTCTTCCAACGATAGCATTTCAAACAGCGAATACAACCCTAATCCTTGGAGTATAAATAGAGGCTGAAGATTGAAGAAGCGGCTAAGAAACTTTGTACAAGCTTAAGCAAACATTCAATATTCTCTTAGCAATCTTTCTTCAATAGTTCTTACTGTGTTTACCTTAGCTTTCTTAGAAGCACTCATTGTAAACCCAAAACCCTCAAACAGTTAGTTTGATTTCCTTAAGGGACCAAGATTTGTCAGCTCCTTAAGAAGACTAAGAGAGTGAATCTTAGTGTTTGCTAGTTCATTGTATTGTTAGTCACTGAGCAGTTGTTAGTGCAGTTGTAACAAACATTGAACAGTGGATTGCCTTCATTCTAAGAAGGAAGAAATCACCTTAACGGGTGGACTGAATTAGCTTGAGGGATTTATCAAGTGAACCAGGATAAAATACTTATGTGCTTCTCTTCATCTCTTATCTTTGCACCTTGTGTTGTTTGTTCGAGAGATTTGTCTAAATCTCAAGAAAGAAAAGTCTTTTGTTGAAAACGCTATTCAAACCCCACTTTCTATCGTTTTTCATACCTTCAAAAATATCATTTAAGGTGTAGGGATGAATATAGCCCTTCAGGTGAACCCTATTAAAATCTTCTTGTCAAACTCGAGTTTTTATTTTAGTATTTAAAACATAAAACTATGGTTGTGTTACTTTTTGAGTTAGTTTGAAATTTAGGCTACAAATAACCGACTTAGTTCATGTATTACATAGGTTACTACTACTCCAAAAATGTCACAAGTTTTATACGTCCAACTTGTAGGACAATAAGCAACCTCTTTACTATCTTTAGCTCTTTTCCTTAATTTCTGTACTTTCTTTTGCTCTTTTCCTTAATTTCTTTTATAATATTTTCCATACTTCCCCTTTCTTCTTACATTCTTGAAAGTTCTTCAAGTTTATACCAATTTGTGCAAAAAGTTTCATATCATATATTTTAATTAAAATTGACGGTTAAGACATTTGAATCCAATCCTTGCTCATGGATTAATTTGTTTACTATAAATCTGTATAAAAACTCACACTTGTGTCCTTTCTCTTCTTATATCTGTTTAGGTGTTTTTTGACTTTGTGTTCAAGATATTATTTCCCTTTTTTTAGTGCGCAGAATAAGTGCCCTCCTACTGCAGTGTCTTTCTTCATGCTTCCCTCCAATTTGCATCATTCTATTTCTAATTTATTTAACTCCTATTCCGTTGACTTCAATTTTCAATTAGTGTTTATACATGTATTCATGTAAGATTCGTAAATTGTACATACTATCATTCTCAAGGTTAAATTTTTTAATAAGTTTACTTCTTGGAAGCCCTGAATAATGCCAAACTGATTGCTCTTCCTTTGCTCATATATAGCATAGTTTTCAGTAATAGGTAACATGATTTTTGGCCCACCGTATCACAACCACAATTTAAAAATATTGGCTTATAGTACCCATACCTATTCATAGTATATATATGGGATAGGTCCTTTAAATTGAATCATTGCAATTTGCACTGATATCTACAAAAATCTCAATTAGCCATGGCTCCAAGTTCCAACTCTTCCAATTCATTGTATGAATTTGTTGTGAGAGATGGAAATGGAGTGAAAGGCCTGGTAGATTCAGGTTTATCAGAGGTTCCAGAGAGGTACATACAACCCCCAGAGGAACAGATCAACAAGCTAGAGTCAAGTCCATGTGACATGCAACCCATTGATTTATCAAAGCTCAATGGGCCTGAGCATGACAAAGTGGTGGATGAGATTGTTGGTGCTGCTGAGACACTTGGCTTCTTCCAGGTTGTTAACCATGTTGTGCCTGTTGAGTTATTGGAGTCACTTAAAGAAGCAGCACACACATTTTTCAACTTGCCACCAGAGAAGAAAGCTGTTTACAGGGCAGGGGTGAGCCCAAGCCCAAAAGTGAAATATGGGACCAGCTTTGTGCCTGAGAAAGAGAAGGCATTGGAATGGAAAGACTATATTAGCATGGTGTATAGCTGTGATGAAGATGCACTTCAATATTGGCCAAATCAGTGCAAGTATGAACTTCTATTCTCTCCACTACATCCTTTATTCCCGTATTGTGTTCTATGCACTAACAAAATTTTAATATGTCAATTTTTTACTCATGTTTGTTTTACGCAACGTGTCAAAATATTATTTGTGAGATAAAAAAATATGACATAATTTAGGGATTTATAAGAGATTTCAGCCTCAATTAAAAGAATTTAGTTTAGTTTATCTTTTAATATAAATGTTCATGCAAGTTGTTCTGGGAGACGCATAAAGTCGTATGAATGTTTAAATGATATGCATGCATGCCATAGGGTCACATGGGCTATCATGGTTAAAAGGCCTCTAGTGTCATATTTTCATGGTTGTGTATGTTGACATAGTTACTCACATAGTAGTGTCTAACTGGCTACCTTTGGCTTCACATCACAAAAATTGTGCAGCATCAATTAAGACAAAAAAAAGCTTGGAGATGCCGTGATGCTTGAATCAGATTTTAGTTATTATAAAAAACTAGTTTTTCAAAACCCGTCCCTTGGTGCATACGTTGGGGAAACGATATATATATAACAAAAGGGAAAAAGTGATGTTCATTTATCCTAGACTAGGTAGTACTTTTATTTTTATATGATAAAATAGTGATGGAAAAGAGTAATTAGTGGATTTTGCGTTTTAGCAAAATACCCTTGCCTTTTTAGTCTTACCACATTGCTACCCCTACTTTTTTCCAAGAAGGGCTGCAAAAATACCTAGGTACCCCTGGTTTTTGTGTGCTTAGACGTTGTTACCCTCGTCCTTTTTGCACCTTTCAAATCTTGTGTTTACGTCTGAAACTCTCCGGCTTCACTCTGAATTCCGGCAGCGACGAGCCTTCCGGTGGCGTAACGGCGATGATCCGAGAGAGGAGGAGATCGAGGTCGATGAACTGCAATCCTTTGAAAGACAATGAAGGCATTGCATAACCGACCGTCCCTCGAGGACGAGCGACCCACTCTCGTAGCTCAAGTTCCACAACCCTTTTGGACCCGAGCTAGGGGACTACTGTTCTAGGAGACGCTCCAGCCGATCACCCCCTGGGTCGATCGCGTTATCTCCTTACTCGACCAATTATGGGGACGATCAACCCCAACTGACCGACCAAGTAATTATGAACCAGCAGCCGAGGCAAAGGCATAGAGCTTGATGATCGATGTACTAGGCACTCATGACCTCCTCGAACCGCGTAATCCTAAACTCTATAAAAGTCAAGGCCTAGAGAACATAAGGTACACATTCATCTATCCCCATTTCTCAGTCTCTTGAACCCACGTTCTAACTTGAGCGCCGGAGTGTCATTGCAGGGACCCTTCCTGGGTACGACGAACAACGGAGCACCGTAAAGACCATCATCTCGCCACCCCCCTCACCGGAGTTTCGCCACTCCCCCCTCTCCCCACCCTTACCCGGGTAGTGTTGGTCGGTTTTCCCCGATCACAAGTGTTTGAAATGACTTATAGATTAAATAGAAGTTGCTTTTAGCTTATTTTCGTAAGCTTATAATATTAACTTATAAATAAGAACTTATACTTACCCGTAACATACTTTCAATAAGTTTCTTAAATAAAAGTTATATAAAGATAAACGCTTATGCGATTATTGTTTATTTCATAAGCGCTTAATAAAGTTGTTTATCAAAACACATATGTACCACTGTACCAAACATTTGATGGATTTATGGCTCTATTTAATAATCTTAGTGAACCATAATAATTGTTTCTTTAATGGCTAGCATTTATGAGTCTAAATTATTTGTTTATACATTTTCAGGGAAGCTGCACTTGAGTATTTGAAGTTGTCATCCAAGTTGGTTAAACAGCTTGTGGAAATCTTGGTAGGTAAGCTCGGAGTCGAACTTGATGACTCAAAAATTGAGTCCCTTCTTGGTATGAAGATGGTGAATATGAACTACTACCCAGAGTGCCCGAATCCAGAACTAACAGTGGGTGTAGGGCGCCACTCAGACATGGGAACCATCACAGTGCTACTCCAAGATGGCATTGGTGGCTTATATGTCAAAGTAGAAGAAGACAATGATGCTGAAAATGGAGAGTGGCTTGAAATTCCACCAATCCTGGAGCTCTAGTCATCAATATTGGTGATACTTTGCAGGTTTGATATCTTGAAATTAAATATGAGATTCCTCTAAGTAACTCAAATTTTATAGATTGAAATAACAATTTAACCAATTTTTAGTCAGCATGCAATAATTCATATTTCAATAATTTCATTAAAGGGGAACCTAGCATCACCATTGTTTGGGTAGTTGTTACAAATCTTATATTAGAAGTTACAAATGTTGTATCGAACTCCATCGAACAAGTGGTGAAAGCTAGACTAATATATCTCTGTCTAGTCAGGATTATCAAATGTGAAAACTTCACACGAATATGTCATGTGAAAGTTTTAAGTCCATCTCTCTACATGAGTATTTAGAAAATCCCACCTATTTTTTTTTTTGTGATAGGCAATGAAAAAAAAACCCACCTATTTAACACATCCAAATAAATAAACACACAATATTTCACTTGCCATTGATATATGACATGAGATGATCCTAATTCTCAATCCTCTATGTTGATGCAAGATACTGAGCAATGGGAAGTACAAGAGTGCTGAACACCGAGTAAGGACAACAAGCACACAATCCAGAGTATCAGTTCCTGTGTTCACTGTGCCTCTAGCTTCAGAGAGGATTGGACCATTGCCAGAGGTGGTGAAGAAAGATGGCTTGGCACGTTATAAGGAAGTTGTGTGGCAGGATTACATGAACAACTTTTTTGGGAATGCTCATGCTGGAAAGAAGTCTCTTGATTTCGTAAAAATCAACTCTGCCAAACTAGAATGAAGATTGAATCAAATCATGTGACCTCTCTCATGGGTCTTCTACACATGAAACGTTGCCTCTGTCTGCACAATACTCTGTTTTGTTTTTCTCGTTCCCAGCACTCTGTTTTTCTTTTGTGTACCTTGTTCAAATAAGGCTCTCTATTAAAACAAATCAAACGAATGCGATTATTTTCTTGTCAATGCCAACTATTCAAGCATTCTCGCAATGAAGTGATGTACACATACATAGGCGGAAAAGTGAAAACTCATTCACTTCATTTGTAAAGCTCGTGTTCCTGATACAGAAAAAATGTTGTCTAACTTGCCTGAAAAAAAAACATATCCTGAAAAAGAAAAATAAATAAATGTTTGTTCTTGTTCCAAAGTTTTATTCTTTGGTGTTGAGACTAGAGAAAAAGAATCAGGATAGGAAACCAACTATTATTGGAACATGAGTGGACGTGCAACTTCAAAAATGATTGTTCCACTAATGTTGGTGCTGTTTTGGCTTGAGTTAAGCTACATATTATACACTACACACAGCGTACCCTCACTTTAACGGACAAATAGAACAGCAGGGAATGGACAATGGTGTTCTTCCGGAAGAACACGCCTCATCAATACTGAATCTTTAAAACAATTCTCATCAACTAGGATAGAAGTACATTTTCTCAGGCTATTCTATCTTCAGATCTTTCAAAAGCTCACTATAAAAATAATCTACATCAAATTTTGCCACTTTGTGTCCGAAAAGCAGACACAAAATCAAGAAAAGAAATGTAATAAAAAACAAGTTTTTCTTTAGGTTCAGCTCTCTCGACGCTGCGTTGCGTCAGTTATGTAGAACATAGAATTGACTACGACGAACGCTAAATTTTTGGGCCAACATAGCGCCCAACCGCAGATAAGTAGCGGCAACTCTAACCGAAGCTAATGTGGCATGTGTACGACTCATCGTTCATGGGTGGAAAATTTAGTGTCGGTCTAGCCGATGCTAAATGACATATATTCATTTGCCCATATCACATTATAAGCCCCTCCCTCGTTAACATTATAACAATCTTCATCATAAACCCTAACTTCTACCTCTCCTCCTCCACCCCACCTTCAAACCACCGCCACCCCGAGCTATCACCGTCGATTTTGTGCCGACGCTCGGCACTGCCACCTACGTCTTCCCCCGCATCTCTCCCCTCACACTCGCAAACCCTCACCATAACCGCCCCCTCCCACCTCATGCACTATGTATGTTGCCACATATCCCTCCGTCCTTCCTCCACCATCATAACTACTTCCTCTTACAAAACTAGATTCGCCCACCGCCCCCCTCTAAATCAGCTGCCCATCCACCAGCATGTTTGTAGCCTCACCTCCACCTCTCGTTTGGCAGCCCCCTCCACGGTTTCCACCCCAACCGATCTGCTACTCCATCGTGATTGTTGATGTTGCAACGACCTCCACCTCTACTTTCACTTCTGGTGTTGTCTCCATCGACCCTCTGCCTTACCCTCATGTCTGCCACTGTAACAACCAGAGCCGACGGGGGCCGGAGTGATCTTCGGTGCAGTGAGGCACAACAAGGAGCGGCTCCTAACAGACTTCTAGGCGAAGGGACACATGAATGAACCGTTCTCGCACCTGAACAAGAGGTATTTTGAGAGAGTATATAGGTATGGGACTATACAGTTGAGAAGGGCATAAAAGATTTGATTAGTACTACTCATGACAACAAGATGCATCTTCTTTTCGGGAGCTCAACTCATAAAAACTCCAAGGTTAAGTGTCTTTGCCTTGCAGCAATATTGGGATGGGTGACCTTCTGTGAAACACGTGAGTGAAGACAAAACATGTTGGAAAGACTTGTGTTGTTACCTTGCTCCAATGGCCCAACAAGTCATCTATTTAAAAGGACCTTCCCTGTAGTGCGCCCCTCCTTGAATGACTCGGTCATGCAATACTTATTGAATAGAAAGATGCAATCCCCCGTGTATGACATCTTGGAGCCTTCACTGATGAATGTGAAGATGAAAGTACAAGAGAGTCGTATATCTCTGACAATTTCCTATATTTTTCTTTTAAAAAAATACTTATTCTTTAGAAAAGTTTTTTTAAAATCATATTTTAGAAAAGTTACTTCATATTATTTATAATATAAAAAAATATGTTACATTAAATTATTCACAATAACAATATTATAAAACATTAATTTATATTAATATACCAAGTTAACCGGTCTAATTAAGGACCTATAGACCAGTGACTCAATAATTGAGTACTCTGATCGAGTTAATAACCGATACAAATTCTATAACACTAAGTAACGTTTGGTAGACAGGTGGGAAGGGAACAGAACAGGACACACAGGTTCTGTTCTGTGTTTGTCATGCTTTTAAGATGGAATGGAACGGGACAAAAAGCTTTTAGAACATGACATTTTGGTTCCGTTGAAAAGGATGGAACGGAAGAGAACGGAACGGGACACAATTAAAATATTTTACTGTGACGAAATTACCCTGAGTCTATTTTCTCAACTCTATTTACTGTGACGAAATTACCCTGAGTCTATTTTCTCAACTCTCCTTGTCTTTTTGTAGAGCCGTCTTCCCCATCTCAACTTTCATCATCCATATCATCCCATCTTGGTTTCCACAATCAAAGCCCTTACCGCTGTATACATATACATGGATCGATCGTCTTCTCCAACATCAGATCTACACCAATTTCAAACATATATACCATTTTTAATATTTTACTTCTAAACTTATCTGGATTTTCCAAACCCAATCCTCGTAACAATAGCAAAGTTTTTTTTTAAAAAAAATCAACAATAGTAAGGCTTATTATTAGTGAACGAATTTGTATATCTAGACTTTTCGCTGAATGAATATTGTACTGGGATTTGGTGATTGTAAGCTTCACTTTTTTGTATCTTCAAACCTTCAAATTGGGGGAAAGTTCTTTTTAAGGTTAAATGTTAAACATGATGAGGGTATTTATGTAATCAATCTTATGGTCCTGTTCCATCTGCGGGGTATATACCAAACATAGTGCTCATAACATTTTTGTCATGTTCTGTCCTGTTCCGTCCCGTCCTGTTCCGTTCTGTTCAGCTTCCAAACGCTACCTAAGTATTAGGAGCAGCTAAGAGCATCTTCAATGAGAGTATGTAATGTCAAATACATACTCTCACCAATATCTATTACTATTAGAGCATATTTTTAATTCCAACATGACTAGCTAGTGAGAGTATGTGAGAGTAGATACTCAATTTAGTCATGAAAAATGTGTTTGCATTTATTATTGCTTAATGTAAAAGGTTTAAATAAAACTTACAACTAATAAAATAAATTTTTCATATAAACTTTTAAGAGTTGTTGGGTTGGAGTAAAAATTAATAAAATGATGTAGATGATATGGTATTATTAGAAGTTATAAAAAGTAAAATGTAAATACTTTAGTGAATATCATGGTTAAAGATGCTCTAAGAACCATCAAACTTTCGGGTTTGGACTAATAAAGAAAAGTCTACATAAAGCACTCCCTGGTCATAAGGGGGCATCTTCACTCGTTTGACCATTAGGGGTTGTACTAATAAATCTCTTTTAAATACCTAATTTTGGTCCTGATTATGTTTGTGTTTGTGTGACACCTTCAATTCTAGAATCTTCCGTCGCCTGAAATTTTATGGCCCTTTCTAAATCCGATATATACCAATTCCTCTCCTTCCTTTTACAACTTTCAATATTGACTTCAACCAATATCTTAAAGAAAAATTTATTAAATTTTATTTTTTCAGATTTATCATTTCGGCTCGAGCCCGATCAATCATTAATATTTAACAATCTACACATACAAATTTCAGAATACAATCTCCTCTATCAACACAAACATATTACACGATAAAAATAATTTTGGTTAGTAGCTGATATTATGCTTAAGCTATTACTTCTCATAATGATATAACAATTATAATTTTATATTTCTTCGGTGTTGCCATTTTCAACTATATATATTAGGTTAATCTTAAAAAAGTCACATTAAATATAGTAAAGGTGAGTGGATTTTTTTCTTTTGATAGGTCAAACAAGACATTATAACTTATAAAGTTATTAATCATGAAGAAAAGTAAATATGTATAATCCATTTTCCTCATGTACAGGTAGCCGGAGTCTCTGACTAGACTAATTAAATCTCAAAGGGACTAAGAATGTTGCACTTGACCAGACTATTCTTGTTGACTTAGCAACTTGTATCATTTGGCAAGCTTAGATTTGTTGTATCTTTTTTCCTTGATGGTGGCACGATATATAAGGACATTCGTGATTATTTATTGGCTTAAGGTTTAAACTTTGATTCTTTCTCCTTTATGTGGCACTAGTATTTTTGACCCGTGCGATGCACGGGGGATATTCATTTTTTTTTCGCGTGAAAATTTTAAAATCTGCATTATTTTTGTAATGTTTATTAAGAGATAATTTACGAATTAAAAGATCAAACTAACTTAGATATAGGAAAAAATAAATTTGAAAGTTTTTTTTATGAAGAATGTGTTTGTTTTTATTTTGTGCACATGCAAAATGAACTTTATGTAAAGAAGAGTAATTTTATTTTATAGCTCTTTTATAATAGTAAAGCCCATATAAATGGAATTGTAGAAGTGGAAGTGTTTTCGTCCCATGGATTAAATACTTTATTTTTATTTCATCATTAGGCACTTTAAAGTGGATTTATATTTGGTCTTTAAGGTTTTAAATTTTTTAACTTTTATGTAACTCCTAAATGGTATTAATTCATAATATGTAACCACTATAGTTATTTTACATTTTAAATAAGTTAATTAATAGATATATAACTCATATGCATCTTTAAAATATATTTTAATAATAATAAAAATAATTAGCAACTCTATAAATCAAAAGTAATTAATTGTGTCATATGAAATTCTCTAACTCACATAAACTAAATTCTAATAAACAACTTTAAACTAATTAATTCTACTTTGTTACAATGAAAAGTCAACTCAAAGGTCAAAACATATTTTACTATCAACTCTTATCTTACTAACTGGAATCAAAGAATTATTAGACCTGTTCCGTAAAAAATGGGAATGGGCTAAGGTTATGAACTTATAATCTATTATCTGATGATCGAGTCGATTCCATGATTATAAGTTCATTCCATACCGGACCAGACCAGAATAGGGTTATATACATTCTCATTATGAGAAGGAGTCATTCGTCGAGCGTATCTAAATAGATACTATGTTTACATATAGATTCCTGCGTTGTTGCATTCCATTTAGGATCAGAGATATGCGTAATCAGACCTGCTTTTTACATATCTCTCATTATTTTGGACCATATTCACCTCTTTGGGCTTCTATTGAATGGCAACCCATATTCTAAATTCGTAAGAGCAGTGAATAATGTTATTGAATTACACTTTAAACTTTAAAGTGAAATGATCATGTTTTTACTTAATGCAACCATTATTATAGAGGTAGTTCTTTCAAGTTTTATTCTTGTAAATGACAAAGGTTTATAAAGAATTAATTTAAAGTTATTGTTTTTGTGTGTGGTTTAAATTGCCTTTTAAATCCTAAGGGATTGGTCTAGTGGAGCATGATATAATCTCGTAATATTGTAGTAAATAACTGTTTATGTTTCAACCTTACACTTCAACGATGCGATTTTTTTACGGTTTCTTTATCTTATCATGGTTTTCTTTTACCGTGACAAAATAAAAAAGTGATTGGGCTAGGAATATAGACGTAAAGGTGAATGACAATTTCACTATGTAGGGGAGTTACAATATGCCCTTTGTTTATAAAGCACTTTTTTTGTTAAGTTTGTTGGATGTTTTCCAATTGAGAGAAAAACCTTGTAAGTTAATAGAAATACTTAAAAAGGTATCATGTAGATATCATAAGTCATAATTTTAAATTTCAAGGTGATATGAGATGAAGTTCTTTTTATCTATATACCATATGTCTCCACCTCAAAGTTCATCAATCAAGGATCTGATAAAAAGAGCACACCCATGAAATTATATCATGATTTAGCTAGCTTTCCTGTATGTTCTACTGTGTCACACCCATAAAATACATCTTTCAAAAGGAAGAAAGTGTAAAGGAAAAATTTTGTCAAAAAAATTAATTATTCGAGCATCTAAAATACAAAAATCAACACTGACAAATATGAAGATGACAAATAAACAGGATGTTATTAATTTATTATTTATCATCATTAACACTGGTTAGATCTCATTACTTCAAAGGAGTAACAACAGTCTTCCTTTGCAAACTACTACTTTTTCTCTGTCCTGACCACTCATCTTGTATCCAACAAAGGGGATTGCAGCATTTAAGAACAAAGAAGCTGAGCAGATAAAAGCAAGGATGAAACTGGTCTTCCCCATGGTATAAGGTGAATTTTAATTCAATATGTATTTTCTTTTTCAAATCTAAGTTGTTGATAGAAGGCTCTACAAAACTCAAGTGACCTATCTGAAATTCAAACTACAACGTGAAAAACCTACACTTAGAATGATGAAAAACCACATCCATTATTTGTATAAATTAAGAGCTTCCACCATAAAAAAGATGGATGCATTAGCAATAAATCAGTTTACTTGGTACATGTAGTAATACAGTTTCACAATTCAATCATTGCATGCTCATCTTCTGCAAGCACATTCCTTTCAACTCTAGCATGCTCAACCTGTGGTGTAAATAAAAGTAACAAACTAAAAATATTCAAATCAAATAATGAAACTAAAATATTATATAACAAAGAACTTTTTTTTTCTTTCTAATATTGACTGAAGAATGGAAGAATGGACATAACTTTAATGCTATTAAGGAAAACATGAAAACTCACACAAATGTCCCCTACTAAGCATTTCAAACTTTTTTATGACATATATGTTAGTTGTTTTGTTCTCCCAATAGGGTGTTACCTGTGAAATAATATGGTATAAGATTTCACAAAATTTCATAGTATAGAGGTATACAAACAAAAGTAAAATGAGAGATGTTTTCAGGACATGCTCAAATTCCAGGGGAGAGATTCATTCACAACTGATATATCTTAGAGAATCAAGAGGGGGATGAGATGAAACATTTTATCAAAATATTTCTAGGGACATGATCACTGAGAGATGTTTCCAAGGACATGCTCAATTTTCAGGAGAGAGATTGTTTCACAGCTTATATGTCTTAGAGAAAGTCTAAAGAGGGGGATACATTGAAACATTACAACAAAATAGAAAGCGGTGATAAAAGTAAAAGCATTCTTATTTGTCCTCCACTGCACGAAAGCTCCATTTAGCAACCTAACTTCTATAATTTAAGTCAACAAACAAAGGAAGATCAATATTGAGAAACGAAAAGCATATGAATATCAAATTATAGTAAAAGACCGTAAGCGGATGGATACATTTTCTTGTTAAAATTCAATTATGACATAAAATGGTAGCAAACAACGCATTTAACAATGATAGAGAAATTTAATAGTACTATGTGGTATGGCTAAGAGAAAAGGAACCATTCAAAAAGAGCAAAAGAATTATGACATAAAATGGTATGCTAAAAGTGGTAGTCTACTTATCAACATTACTCAATTTATGATCTTCATCGTGAGTCTTTCTACTTACTATATCTCTTGACCTTTCTTTTTCTTGACTTATCACCCTTTCCTTCTCTCTAGCTTTATCTTTCCCTTGTCCTTCTCCCAATCTCTATAGCTTTCCCTCTCCTTTTCTCTATCTGTATGCTTCTCTCTCTCTCTCTCTCCTTTGCCATATCCCCATCCCTTTCATTCAACTAAACCAACACCTGAATTTGAGCAAATACTACTAATTACCTATAGAAACATAACCATATCTCACATGGCAAAAAATATTAAAAAATTAATGAGCCAAGCCAAAGCAACAGCTCCATCATACCAAACCTCCTCATCTCTCTTTTCACGGAAGTCTACTTTATCATCAACATTACTCAATTCATGATCTTCCTCATGGGCTGACACACACACGCACACACACACACATTTCCCTCTTATCCTAAGCCACCAATTTACTCCCATAATTATGTTATGCTATTCTACTTATTGTACAATTGCCTTCTCCAATACCTTGCTGCCCTGATAGCTTTCTGTTACACTCACCATCCTGAAGGTATGAAAAAACGGTAGAAAAGGGGGGGGGGGTTTGAATAACGTTTTCAAGATAAAGCTTCCACCTTAAAGATTTTGACAAATCTTTCGAGAACTTAAGTGCTAAAGATAAGAGATAGAAAAGCACACAAGGATTTTATCCTGGTTCACTTGATAAATCACTCAAGCTACTCCAGTCCACCCGTTAAGGTGATTTCTTCCTTCTTAGAATGAAGGCAATCCACTAATCAGGTAAGAGTTACAACTGCACTTGAAACCTACAAGTGACTAACAATTACACTGACTTAGCTCACACTAAGATTCACTCTCTTAGTCTTCTCTAGGATCCGATCAACCTTGATCTCCTAAAGGAACTAAACAAACTGTTTATCAAAGAATTGTTTACAAGAGATTTGCTTCTAAAAAGCTAATAGTAAACTCAATGAATTTCAGATGAAAGAAAGCTTAGAAGAATTTGAATTTGTCTTGCGCGTATGTGAATGCTTCTAGCCGCTTCTTTCAGTCTTCAGCCTCTTTTTATATACTCCAAGGATTAGGGTTGAGCGTTGCATGGGAAATGCTACCGTTGGAGGGAAGTTCTGGAAAATCCAGCTTCTGCTGTGTCTGAGACTGTTAGGTAGGTCGTCAGGAAGGTACAGTTGCTTTTGTACTTGGATAGCGACTTGACCTTTAAACCTAGGAGACTTCTGATCAGGAGAAAGCTTCATGTTGGAACTTGTGAAGCCCGTTGATCAGAGTCAGAGGGAAAGCCCAGATCCTCTGACCATTGTTTCTTCTGATTCTGAACTCAGAGGGAAGTACATGGTCTTCAGAGTATCTTGCTTCTGGACATCAGAATTTCACTAATCAGCTTCTGGATCTTCAGAGTCTTCTACACCATCAGAATATCTGAGCCTTCAGTGTTTCTTGGTTATCAGACTTTCTGGATCTTCAGAACTTCTAGTGACTGAGTCCACATCAGAGTTTGTATAACTTCAGAACTTCTGAAGCTTTTCCACTGTTCATACTGAACATGGTGAATGCGAAAGCGTTGCTTTGGTCGCTCTTTATACACAGTGCTTCTGATTTGTGTGAGATTGAGTTGAGGTCAGAGCCTGTAAATAGCACACTCAGAAAAACACGTTAGAGTACCACAATTGTTCATATCAAAAGGTTAACTTGTAATCATCAAAACATAGAGTTGTACTACTAGATCAAAACTTGATCTTACAATCTCCCCCTTTTTGATGATGACAAAACTAAGATTTTTGATGAACAATTCTTAAACATTAAACTGAATTCACTCAGAGTTTAGAGATATAGAATAAGACTTATCCTGATGTGAATAGTTTATCTTGCTCATTTTGAATTCAAGTCACTGCTTGATTCTGAGCTTAGCTCCCCCTGAATCTAATACTTGATGAAAACATTAGTAAAGTCTAGATTCTGAGCTAAATGATATAAGAGTTCAGAGTGAAAAACTTATGACATAGATGAAAATAGAGTAATCAGAGCGCATAAGTAATCAGAGTCACGGACAAGGTATCAGAGTCTTGGGTATCAGAGTCAAACTAAAATCATTTCAGAAGAAGTGAAATGTATTCCTTGTATTTGCCCAGTGACACATCTATGGTCATAAAGGTGGAACTCTTAAATTCTCCAAAAGAAAAATAAATCACACTAACACATCTTACACATCAAAAACTGGGTTTACTCCCCCTTTTTGTCATAAGCAAAAAGCTTGGGGTGTGAAAAACTTAGCTTGAAGTACAAGGTACTCCCCCTTAGAGAAGGTCGAAGTTTAAAGAAAATTAAAACGATGCATGAATCAGAGTTAGGCGAAATAAATAGAAGAGTTAATGCAAGAGAAGAACGTTTGCCACCGGCCAAGGGAGTAAAGAGGAGGGTCAGTTACCAAGAACTTAACCTCGAGAAACTGTAGGAGCATTAACTTTCAGAGAGAAAGTGAAGCCTATATAAAGCGTTGGAGAAAAGGGTAAGCTTCACAACATCATACCAGAGAAAAATGGCATCATACATGATCGCATTAGAGGAGCTGAGAAAGAGAGCCTTTGAGGAGGACTTGTGTAAGATCAAGTTTTGATCTAGTAGTACAACTCTATGTTTTGATGATTACAAGTTAACCTTTTGATATGAACAATTGTGGTACTCTAACGTGTTTTTCTGAGTGTGCTATTTACAGGCTCTGACCTCAACTCAATCTCACACAAATCAGAAGCACTGTGTATAAAGAGCAACCCAAGCAACGCTTTCGCATTCACCATGTTCTGTATGAACAGTGGAAAAGCTTCAGAAGTTCTGAAGGTATACAAACTCTGATGTGGACTCAGTCACTAGAAGCTCTGAAGATCCAGAAAGTCTGATAACCAAGAAACACTGAAGGCTCAGATATTCTGATGGTGTAGAAGACTCTGAAGATCCAGAAGCTGAATAGTGGAAACTCTGATGTCCAGAAGCAAGATACTCTGAAGACCACGTTCTTCCCTCTGAGTTCAGAATCAGAAGAAACAATGGTCAGAGGATCTGGGCTTTCCCTCTGACTCTGATCAACCGGCTTCACAAGTTCCAATATGAAGCATTCCCCTGATCAGAAGTCTCCTAGGTTTAAAGGTCAAGTCGCTATCCAAGTACAAAAGCAACTGTACCTTCCTGACGACCTACCTAACAGTCTCAGACACAGCAGAAGCTGGATTTTCCAGAACTGCCCTCCAACGGTAGCATTTCCCATGCAACGCTCAACCCTAATCCTTGGAGTATATAAAGAGGCTGAAGACTGAAAGAAGCGGCTAGAAGCATTTACATACGCGCAAGACAAACTTAAATTCTTCTAAGCTTTCTTTCATCTGAAATTCATTGAGTTTACTATTAGCTTTTTAGAAGCAAATCTCTTGTAAACAATTCTTTGATAAACAGTTTGTTTAGTTCCTTTAGGAGATCAAGGTTGATCGGATCCTAGAGAAGACTAAGAGAGTGAATCTTAGTGTGAGCTAAGTCAGTGTAATTGTTAGTCACTTGTAGGTTTCAAGTGCAGTTGTAACTCTTACCTGATTAGTGGATTGCCTTCATTCTAAGAAGGAAGAAATCACCTTAACGGGTGGACTGGAGTAGCTTGAGTGATTTATCAAGTGAACCAGGATAAAATCCTTGTGTGCTTTTCTATCTCTTATCTTTAGCACTTAAGTTCTCGAAAGATTTGTCAAAATCTTTAAGGTGGAAGTTTTATACTGAAAACGTTATTCAAACCCCCCCCCTTTCTACCGATTTTCATACCTTCAATTGGTATCAGAGCGCAAGTTCTGATTACCACACCTAACAGTGTTCAGTGATCCGGGCCGGTGTGAAAAACAATGGCTGCCACCACCAGTGAAACTCAAAGAGATGGTTACAATGCAAAGCCTCCTATGTTCGACGGTCAAAGGTTCGAATATTGGAAAGATAGACTGGAAAGTTTCTTTCTGGGTTTCGATGCAGATCTCTGGGATATTATTGTGGATGGCTATGAGCGTCCAGTTGATGCAGATGGCAAGAAGATCCCAAGGTCAGAGATGACTGCAGATCAAAAGAAGCTGTACTCACAACATCACAAAGCAAGAGCAATTCTTCTAAGTGCTATTTCCTATGAAGAGTACCAGAAGATTACAGATCGTGAGTTTGCAAAAGGCATTTTCGAATCTCTGAAGATGTCTCATGAAGGAAACAAGAAAGTCAAAGAATCAAAGGCATTGTCTTTGATCCAAAAGTATGAATCCTTCATCATGGAGCCAAATGAGTCCATTGAAGAAATGTTCTCCAGATTTCAGTTGCTTGTAGCTGGCATACGACCTCTCAACAAGAGCTACACAACAAAAGATCATGTCATAAGGGTCATCAGGTGTCTTCCTGAAAGTTGGATGTCTTTAGTGACTTCAATAGAGCTCACGAGAGACGTTGAGAATATGAGTTTAGAAGAACTCATCAGCATTTTGAAATGCCATGAGCTGAAGCGCTCAGAGATGCAAGATCTGAGGAAAAAGTCCATAGCCTTGAAGTCTAAATCTGAAAAGGCTAAGGTTGAGAAGTCAAAAGCTCTTCAAGCTGAAGAAGAGGAATCTGAAGAAGCATCAGAAGATTCTGATGAAGATGAGATGACTCTGATCTCCAAGAGACTCAATCGCATCTGGAAGCACAGGCAGAGCAAATACAAAGGCTCTGGAAAGGCAAGAGGAAAGTCTGAATCCTCAGGTCAGAAGAAGTCCTCACTTAAGGAAGTCACATGCTTTGAGTGCAAAGAATCAGGGCACTACAAAAGTGACTGTCCAAAATTGAAGAAGGACAAGAAGCCAAAGAAGCACTTCAAGACAAAGAAGAGTCTGATGGTGACATTTGATGAATCAGAGTCAGAGGATGTTGACTCTGATGGTGAAGTCCAAGGACTCATGGCTATTGTCAAGGACAAGGAAGCAGAGTCAAAGGGAGCTGTTGACTCTGACTCAGAATCAGAAGGAAATCCTAACTCAGACGATGAAAATGAGATATCCTTGATAGCTCCACTGAAACACCAATCATGGTATCTGGACAGTGGATGCTCGCGTCACATGACGGGAGAAAAGCGTATGTTCCGAGAGCTGAAACTTAAGCCTGGAGGCGAAGTTGGCTTTGGAGGAAATGAAAAGGGTAAAATTGTTGGTACTGGTACTATTTGTGTAGATAGTAGTCCATGCATTGATAATGTGTTATTGGT
Source organism: Lotus japonicus (assembly GCF_012489685.1). Classification (NCBI taxonomy): domain Eukaryota; kingdom Viridiplantae; phylum Streptophyta; class Magnoliopsida; order Fabales; family Fabaceae; genus Lotus; species Lotus japonicus. The sequence goes on from NC_080043.1 coordinate 18,202,757, forward strand.
AGACGGCTTAACACATAACTTATTGTCTATAAGTCAATTAGCTGACAAGGGTTATGATGTTATATTCAATCAAAAGTCCTGCCGGGCTGTAAGTCAAATCGATGGCTCTGTTCTGTTTAACAGCAAGAGGAAGAACAACATTTATAAGATCAGATTATCTGAGTTGGAGGCTCAGAATGTGAAGTGCCTTCTGTCTGTTAATGAAGAGCAGTGGGTATGGCATAGACGGTTAGGGCATGCCAGTATGAGAAAGATTTCTCAGCTGAGCAAGTTAAACCTTGTCAGGGGCTTACCCAATCTGAAGTTCGTTTCAGACGCTCTTTGTGAAGCATGTCAGAAAGGCAAATTCACAAAATTCCCTTTCAAGGCAAAGAATGTTGTCTCAACCTCAAGGCCGTTGGAACTTCTGCATATCGACCTTTTTGGACCAGTGAAAACTGAGTCTATAGGTGGCAAGAGATATGGGATGGTTATCGTTGATGACTATAGCCGCTGGACATGGGTAAAGTTTCTAACCCGCAAGGATGAGTCTCATGCTGTGTTCTCTACCTTCATTGCTCAAGTGCAAAACGAGAAGGCTTGTAGGATTGTGCGTGTCAGAAGTGACCATGGTGGAGAGTTTGAGAATGACAAGTTTGAGAGTCTGTTTGATTCCTATGGAATTGCACATGATTTCTCTTGTCCCAAAACTCCTCAACAAAATGGTGTTGTTGAGAGGAAGAACAGAACTCTTCAGGAGATGGCTAGAACCATGCTCCAAGAAACTGGCATGGCTAAGCACTTTTGGGCAGAGGCAGTAAATACAGCATGTTACATTCAGAACAGAATCTCTGTGAGACCAATTCTGAATAAGACTCCTTATGAATTGTGGAAGAACATAAAGCCCAACATTTCTTATTTTCATCCTTTTGGCTGTGTTTGTTATGTTCTCAATACTAAGGATAGATTGCATAAATTTGATGCTAAAACTATTGAAGAATCTATTCATGTTAGATTTGACGATAAGCTTGACTCTGACCAGTCAAAGCTAGTTGAAAAGTCTGCAGATTTAAGCATTAATGTTTCTGACAAAGGCAAAGCTCCAGAGGAAGTTGAGCCAGAGGAAGATGAACCAGAGGAAGAAGCTGGTCCCTCTAACTCACAAACTCTGAAGAAGAGCAGATCACTGCAGCTCACCCTAAGGAATTGATTCTGGGCAACAAAGACGAACCAGTGAGAACCAGATCTGCCTTCAGACCCTCTGAAGAGACCTTGCTCAGTCTGAAAGGATTGGTGTCCTTAATTGAACCCAAGTCCATAGATGAAGCTCTTCAGGACAAGGATTGGATTCTGGCCATGGAAGAAGAATTGAGTCAATTCTCCAAGAACGATGTTTGGAGCTTAGTGAAGAAGCCTGAGAGTGTCCATGTTATTGGAACGAAATGGGTATTCAGAAACAAGCTGAATGAGAAAGGAGATGTAGTCAGAAACAAGGCAAGGCTAGTTGCTCAAGGCTACAGCCAGCAGGAAGGAATAGACTACACTGAAACATTTGCTCCAGTAGCAAGACTGGAGGCAATCAGACTGTTGATCTCTTTCTCAGTAAATCACAACATAGTTCTACATCAGATGGACGTGAAGAGTGCCTTCCTAAATGGTTATATCTCAGAGGAAGTCTATGTTCATCAACCCCCAGGTTTTGAAGATGAGAAGAAACCAGACCATGTGTTCAAATTGAAGAAATCACTCTACGGTCTAAAGCAAGCTCCCAGAGCATGGTATGAGAGACGTAGCTCATTCCTTCTAGAGAATGAGTTTGTAAGGGGTAAAGTAGATACAACTCTTTTTTGCAAGACTTATAAAGATGATATCTTAATTGTGCAAATTTATGTTGATGATATTATATTTGGTTCTGCTAATCAATCTCTATGCAAAGAATTTTCTGAGATGATGCAGGCTGAATTTGAGATGAGTATGATGGGAGAATTAAAGTACTTTCTGGGAATACAAGTTGATCAAACACCAGAAGGAACATATATCCATCAGAGCAAGTACACTAAAGAACTTCTGAAGAAGTTCAATATGCTGGAATCTACAGTGGCCAAGACTCCAATGCATCCTACATGCATTCTGGAGAAAGAAGATAAAAGTGGTAAAGTATGTCAGAAGCTCTATCGTGGCATGATAGGTTCACTTCTATACTTAACTGCATCTAGGCCAGACATACTATTTAGTGTTCATTTATGTGCTCGTTTCCAATCAGATCCAAGGGAAACCCACTTAACTGCTGTTAAGAGGATCCTAAGGTATCTGAAAGGCACCACTAACCTTGGCTTGATGTATAAGAAAACATCAGAGTATAAGCTTTCAGGTTACTGTGATGCTGATTATGCTGGAGATAGAACAGAGAGAAAAAGTACTTCTGGAAATTGTCAATTTCTGGGAAGCAATCTAGTCTCATGGGCAAGCAAGAGGCAATCAACCATTTCACTATCAACTGCAGAGGCAGAATATATCTCAGCAGCAATATGCAGCACTCAGATGCTCTGGATGAAACATCAGCTGGAGGATTATCAGATCCTTGAGAGCAATATCCCAATCTATTGTGATAACACTGCTGCAATCTCATTGAGTAAGAATCCTATCTTGCATTCAAGGGCAAAGCACATTGAGGTAAAGTATCACTTTATTAGAGATTATGTACAGAAGGGCGTACTTCTTCTGAAGTTTGTTGATACTGACCATCAATGGGCAGATATCTTTACAAAGCCCTTAGCAGAGGATAGATTTAATTTTATTCTGAAAAATCTGAACATGGACTTTTGTCCAGAGTAAAGATGGATCAGAACCTCTGACTATGATACTTCTTGATCAGAAGATGTCTAGTCCAGAAGGTAACTCAATCAGAGTGTGTGTACCCACTGGTACTGACTCTGAAGCTGAGACAGCAACACGTGTGTCAGTATTTCTGATGCATAGTTCCTTGTGCCCGTGTGACAGTCTGTTATGATTGCGTGCAGATGTGCTTCTCTCCTGTGTGTGATTTGTGTATTTACTGTTACTATCTATCTTTAATTTTCAACCGTTGATCTTAAAGTGCTTTTTTGAATCAACAACGGTTATTTGTTAAAACCCACTATACACACACGATCTCGTTCACTTCCGGTTTTTACTCTCTCTCTCTCTCTGCTTTTCAAAACCGCTAATCCTCGATTTCTCTCTCGATCTCTCTTCATCTTTCAACCTTCATCTTCTACCTTAAACCTTCAACCGCTTCAAAAATGGTGAGTCAAACCAGAAGAACTACTGCAGATGCAACCCAGTTCCCTCACATGGTAGTTGGTCTAGCAACGGGTCAAAGGGGTCCTGAGAATCCGACACAAGATCAAGGTCAAGCTCAAGAGCAGATTCTTCCAATTGCAGAACGGGGCTGTGCCGTTCACTGCGTATTTGCTCCTGAGGAACTTCAAGTCCTGGCAGAATGGAGATTCGACCTCGACAACCTGACTGCAAATGGGTATGATCTTCGTCCTGAAGTCCAAGTTCAAGGTTAGGGAAATTACTTCAACAGACTTCGAGGACCGGTGTATGATAAACTGATCAAGGAATTCTGGAAGCACGCCGACTGCGATGATACTCAGGTGGTATCTCATATTCTTGGAAGAAAGATCATCATCACAGAGAAGTCCTTCGTGAACTTGCTGGGTGCAGACACTGCTTTTGGGTATCGTTTCCAACTCACGGAATCGAAGCTGAAACCCAGCACCAAGGATACAATCAACCAGGCCCTGTACACCACTTACAAACCGGGCAAGACGAATTACAAGGTGATGGACCTTCATCCCAAGCTCAGGATCTGGCACAAAATTTTGCTCCACTGCATAAACCAAAGACCAAAGGGCAGTTCTCCTGACTACATCAACTTCAACCAGAAGGTGATGTTGTTCTTCATCCAAGACCAGAAGAAGATCTGCCTTCCCTACTTCCTGTTCTCCTACTTGAAGGAATGTATCCGGAAGTCTCGTACCACTGCCTCCATCAAGTCAGCGATCAAGTATATTCCCTTCGGGAGACTCTTGTCTGATCTCTTCATTGAGAGTGGTCTCGTTCAAGATCTGATAAATGCTGGATGCACAGAGGATCTGACCACCATTGTCAGTGATGTCTTCACGGCAAACTCTCTAAAGAAGATGGGCCTAATCAAGAAGAAGATTGCTCCTGCCCATGAAGACACATCTTCTGAGATCAGAAGCAGAAGGATGCCTCTGAATGACTACCCTCTGTGGACACAGGCAGACAATCCTGACGCCATTAGGTGCTATGTTGAAGACCTAAGGGCTCAAGGATTCGAGATTGATCTCGATGACTTCTTCAGCAGACTGCCACCAGCTCCAGAGTTTCCTTCTCCTCCCAAGAAGAAAGTTCAGAGGAAGATGGTCCTAGAAGAATCCTCTGAGGAATCAGATGTCCCTCTGATCAAAAAGAAGAAGGCTGGTCAATCCAAGAGGAAGCAAGATGAAACCAGCAAGCCTGATGATGATGATGGTGATAATGAGGATGGTCCTCCTAAGAAGAAGAAGAAGCAGGTCAGAATTGTGGTGAAGCCTACTCGGGTGGAACCAGCTGCTGAAGTGATCAGAAGGACTGAACCTCCTGCCAGAGTGACAAAATCATCAGCACTTTCAAGTAAGTCTGCAATTGCTTCTGATGATGATTTGAATTTATTTGATGCACTCCCCATATCTGCCATGCTCAAACACTCTTCAAATCCCCTCACTCCTATTCCTGAATTCCAACCAGCTGCACAAACCACCTCTCCACCACATTCCCCAAGGTCTTCGTTCTTTCAACCTTCCCCTACTGAAGCACCTCTCTGGAATTTGCTCCAGAACCAACCCTCTAGGTCAGAAGAACCTACCTCTCCCATTACCATTCCATACAACCCATTAACTTCTGAACCCATCATTCATGACCAACCAGAGCCTACCCAAACAGAACCTGGACCCAGAACCTCTGATCACTCTGTCCCAAGAGCATCAGAACGTCTGGCTCCCAGAACTACTGATACAGACTCTTCCACAGCCTATACACCTGTATCCTTCCCAACCAATGTTGCTGACTCTTCTCCCTCCAATAACTCTGAATCCATTAGAAAATTCATGGAGGTCAGAAAAGAAAAGGTGTCTACCTTAGAAGAGTATTATCTCACTTGTCCAAGCCCTAGGAGATATCCTGGCCCTAGACCTGAACGTCTAGTTGACCCAGATGAACCTATCTTGGCCAATCCTTTACAAGAGGCAGACCCTTTGGCTCAACAAGCTCACCCTGCCCCTGACCAACAAGAGCCTATTCAACCAGAACCTGAACCAGAACAATCTGTGTCTAACCAATCCTCGGTTAGATCACCTCATCCTCTGGTTGAAACTTCAGAACCTCACCTTGGAACCTCTGAACCCAATGCTCAAACGTTTAACATTGGCTCTCCACAAGGTGCCTCTGAAGCTCACAGCAGCAATCACCCAGCCTCTCTTGAAACCAACCTCTCCATAATTCCTTATACTCCCCTCCGACCCACATCTCTCTCTGAGTGCATCAATATTTTCTATCATGAAGCCTCCTTGAGGCTACGCAATGTGCACGGTCAGACTGACCTAAGTGAGAATGCTGAACGTGTGGCTGATGAGTGGAACACTCTGGGCACTTGGCTAGTGGCTCAAGTTCCAATTATGATGCAGCTCCTGCATGCAGAGGGAAGTCAGAGGATTGAGGCTGCAAAGCAAAGGTTTGCTCGGAGAGTGGCTCTTCATGAACAAGAACAGAGAAATAAGCTTCTTGAGGCTATTGAAGAAGCAAAGAGAAAGAAAGCTCAAGCAGAAGAAGCTGCACGTCAAGCAGCAGCTCAAGCTGAACAAGCCAGACTAAAGGCAGAACGACTTGAAGCTGAGGCTGAAGCCCTTAGATGCCAAGCACTTGCACCAGTAGTGTTTACTCCTGCTGCTTCTGCTTCCATTCCAGATCCTCAAGCTGCTCAGAATGTTCCTTCCAGTTCTACTCAGTCCAGCTCATCCAGACTCGACATCATGGAACAGCGTCTTGACATTCATGAATCCATGCTAATTGAAATGAAGCACATGATGATGGAACTTCTGCGTCGAACTGATAAACCCTAGTTTTAGGATCTCTTCGTTTTTCTTTTTTCTTTAACGTTGTTTTATTTTTGTTAACTTCTGTTTCTTTTTATTTATTTGTTCTACTTTGTTCGTTTGTGATTATCTATGCATATCTATATATATTTGTGTCACATATGTTTGCAAAAATCTTTTTATTCATAATATCTTTATGTTTACATCATACATTCTTTCCCTAAAGTCTAGAATGGAGGATCTCTCCTCATTCTTCTGCACTCCTGGCGCTACTCTGACCTATCCTTCTCCAGACGCTCCAGTACATGCTGGATGTTGTTGAGCCTGTTCTTTAGCTCATCCCTCTCCAGAATCTCTTCTGCAGTCTTGAGCTTCTCTTCCAAACTCTCTTTTTCTTCCAGCAGCTTGAGTTCAAGCCGGCTGAGTTCTTGCACCTCCTCAACGAAGGCAAGAAATTCCCTCAGGTCTCTCTCCAACTCTGGACGCAGGTCCTCCTCCAGCAGTGTCCGTGTTAGCTCCGAGATGGTCGTTGTACCCTCTGGATGCCTGATGTTCAGGAACAAGTCATCCTCGAAGGCCTTCTTCCTCAGCTCTTCTAGTGCTACGATGTATGATGCCATTTTTTTTTTCTTACTAAAAATTGTTCGAGGTGTGAAGCTTACCCCTTTCTCCAACGCTTTATATAGGCTTCACTTTCTCTCTGAAAGTTAATGCTCCTACAGTTTCTCGAGGTTAAGTTCTTGGTAACTGACCCTCCTCTTTACTCCCTTGGCCGGTGGCAAACGTCTTCTCTTGCATTAACTCTTCTATTTATTTCGCCTAACTCTGATTCATGCATCGTTTTAATTTTCTTTAAACTTAGACCTTCTCTAAGGGGGAGTACCTTGTACTTCAAGCTAAGTTTTTCACACCCCAAGCTTTTTGCTTATGACAAAAAGGGGGAGTAAACCCAGTTTTTGATGTGTAAGATGTGTTAGTGTGATTTATTTTTTTCTTTTGGAAAATTTAAGAGTTCCACCTTCATGACCATAGATGTGTCACTGGACAAATACAAGGAATACATTTCACTTCTTCTGAAGTGATTCTAGTTGACTCTGATACCCAAGACTCTGATACCTTGTCCGTGACTCTGATTACTTATGCGCTCTGATTACTCAATTTTCATCTATGTCATAAATTTTTCACTTTGAACTCTTATATCATTTAGCTCAGAATCTAGACTTTACTAACGTTTTCATCAAGTATTAGATTCAGGGGGAGCTAAGCTCAGAATCAAGCAGTGACTTGAATTCAGAATGAGCAAGATAAACTATTCACATCAGGATAAGTCTTATTCTATATCTCTAAACTCTGAGTGAATTCAGTTTAATGTTTAAGAATTGTTCATCAAAAATCTTAGTTTTGTCATCATCAAAAAGGGGGAGATTGTAAGATCAAGTTTTGATCTAGTAGTACAACTCTATGTTTTGATGATTACAAGTTAACCTTTTGATATGAACAATTATGGTACTCTAACGTGTTTTTCTGAGTGTGCTATTTACAGGCTCTGACCTCAACTCAATCTCACACAAATCAGAAGCACTGTGTATAAAGAGCAACCCAAGCAACGCTTTCGCATTCACCATGTTCAGTATGAACAGTGGAAAAGCTTCAGAAGTTCTGAAGGTATACAAACTCTGATGTGGACTCAGTCACTAGAAGCTCTGAAGATCCAGAAAGTCTGATGACCAAGAAACACTGAAGGCTCAGATATTCTGATGGTGTAGAAGACTCTGAAGATCCAGAAGCTGAATAGTGGAAACTCTGATGTCCAGAAGCAAGATACTCTGAAGACCACGTTCTTCCCTCTGAGTTCAGAATCAGAAGAAACAATGGTCAGAGGATCTGGGCTTTCCCTCTGACTCTGATCAACCGGCTTCACAAGTTCCAATATGAAGCATTCCCCTGATCAGAAGTCTCCTAGGTTTAAAGGTCAAGTCGTTATCCAAGTACAAAAGCAACTGTACCTTCCTGACGACCTACCTAACAGTCTCAGACACAGCAGAAGCTGGATTTTCCAGAACTGCCCTCCAACGGTAGCATTTCCCATGCAACGCTCAACCCTAATCCTTGGAGTATATAAAGAGGCTGAAGACTGAAAGAAGCGGCTAGAAGCATTTACATACGCGCAAGACAAACTTAAATTCTTCTAAGCTTTCTTTCATCTGAAATTCATTGAGTTTACTATTAGCTTTTTAGAAGCAAATCTCTTGTAAACAATTCTTTGATAAACAGTTTGTTTAGTTCCTTTAGGAGATCAAGGTTGATCGGATCCTAGAGAAGACTAAGAGAGTGAATCTTAGTGTGAGCTAAGTCAGTGTAATTGTTAGTCACTTGTAGGTTTCAAGTGCAGTTGTAACTCTTACCTGATTAGTGGATTGCCTTCATTCTAAGAAGGAAGAAATCACCTTAACGGGTGGACTGGAGTAGCTTGAGTGATTTATCAAGTGAACCAGGATAAAATCCTTGTGTGCTTTTCTATCTCTTATCTTTAGCACTTAAGTTCTTGAAAGATTTGTCAAAATCTTTAAGGTGGAAGTTTTATACTGAAAACGTTATTCAAACCCCCCCCCCCTTTCTACCGTTTTTCATACCTTCAACTTGTTCCTCAACATTAGGCATCCAGAGGGTACAACAACCATCTCAGAGCTAACACGGACACTGCTGGAGGAGGACCTGCGTCCAGAGTTGAAGAGAGACTTGAGGGAATTTCTTGCCTTCGTGGAGGAGGTGCAAGAACTCAGCCAGTTTGAACTAAAGCTGCTGGAAGAAAAAGAGATCTTGGAAAAGAAGCTCAAGACTGCAGAAGAGATTCTGGAGAGGGATGAGCTAAAAGACAGGCTCAACAACATCCAGTATGCATTTGAGCGTCTGGAGAAGGAGAGGTCAGAGCAGCGCCAGGAGTGCAGAAGAATGAGGAGGGATCCTCCATTCTAGGATTTTTAGGAAAAGGAAAAAATGTATGATGTAAAAGCGGTTATGATGAATAATAAAAAATTTGCAAACATAATGTCAGATATATATATATATATATATATGCATAGATAATCACAAACGAGCAAAGTAAAGATTAACAAGAAAGAACCAGAGGTTAACGAAATAAAACACAGGTAAAGAAAAAGAAATCAAAACGAAGAGATCCTAAAGCTAGGGTTTATCAGATCGACGCAGAAGTTCCATCATCATTTGCTTCATTTCAATCAGCAGAGACTCATGAGTGTCAAGACGTTGTTCCACAATGTCGAGTCTGGACGAGTTTGGCTGTGTAGAACTAGAAGGAACATTCTGAGCAGCGTGAGGAGCTGGAGTGGAAGCAGAAGCAGCAGGAGTAAAAACTACGGGTGCAAGTGCTTGGCATCTAAGAGCTTCAGCCTCAGCTTCAAGTCGTTCTGTCTCTAATCTGGCTTGTTCAGCTTGAGCTGCTGCTTGACGTGCAGCTTCTTCTGCTTGTTCTTTCTTTCTTTTGGCTTCTTCAATAGCTTCAAGTAGCTTATGTCTCTGTTCTTGTTCATGAAGAGCCACCCTTCTAGCAAACCTTTGCTTTGCAGCCTCGATCCTCTGACTTCCCTCTGCATTCAGTAGCTGCATCATAACGGGAACTTGAGCCACTAGCCAAGTGCTCAGATTGTTCCACTCTTCAGCCACATGTTCAGCATTCTCGCTTAGGTCAGTCTGACCTTGCACATTGCGTAGCATCAATGAGGCTTCATGATGGAAAATATTGATGCACTCAGAGAGAGATGTGGGTCGGAGGTGAGTGTAAGGAATTATAGAGAGGTTGGTTTCAGGAGAGGCTGGGTGATTGCTGCTGTGAGCTTCAGAGGCAACTTGTGGAGAGCCAATGTTAAACATTTGAGCATTTGGTTCAGAGGTTCCAAGGTGAGGTTCTAAAGTTTCAACCAGAGGATGGGGTGATCTAACTGAGGAGTGGTTAGACACAGATTGTTCTGGTTCAGGTTCTGGTTGAACAGGCTCTTGTTGGTCAGGGGCAGGGTGAGCTTGTTGAGCCAAAGGGTCTGCCTCATGTAAAGGATTGGCCAAGATAGGTTCATCTGGGTCAACTAGACGTTCAGGTCTAGGGCCAGGATATCTCCTAGGGCTTGGACAAGTGAGATAATATTCTTCTAAGGTAGACACCTTTTCTTTTCTAACTTCCATGAATTTTCGAAGGGATTCAGAGTTGTTGGAAGGAGAAGAGTCAGCAACATTTGTTGGGAAGGATACAGGTGTAAGGGCTGTGGAAGAGTCTGTATCCGTGGTTCTGGGAGCCAGACGTTCTGATGCTCTTGGGAAAGAGTGATCAGAGGTTCTGGGTCCAGGTTCTGTTTGGTTAGGCTCTGGTTTCTCAGGGATGATGGGTTCAGAAGTTAATGGGTTGTACTGGATGGTAATGGGAGAGGTTGGTTCATCTGGCCTAGAGGGTTGGTTCTGGAGCAAATTCCATAGAGGTGCTTCAGTAGGAGAAGGTTGGAAAAATGAAGACCTTGGGGAATGTGGTGGAGAGGTGGTTTGTGCAGCTGGTTGGGACTCAGGAATGGGAGTGAGTGGATTTGAAGATTGTTTGAGCATGGCTGATATGGGGAGTGCATCAAATAAATTCAAATCATCATCAGAAGCAACTGCAGACTTACTTGATTGTGCTGATGATCTTGTCACTCTGGCAGGAGTTTCAATCCTTTTGATCACTTCAGCAGCTGGTTCCACCCGAGTAGGCTTCATCACAATTCTCAGGACTCCTTTGACCTGTTGCTAGACCAACTACCATATGAGGGAACTGGGTTGCATCTGCAGTAGCTCTTCTGGTTTGACTCACCATTTTTGGAGCGGTTGAAGGTTTAGGTAGAAGATGAAGGTTGAAAGATGAAGAGAGATCGAGAGAGAAATCGAGGGTAAGCGGTTTTGAAATAGCAGAAGAGAGAGAGAGTAAAAACCGAAAGTGAAGGAGATCGTGTGTGTATAGTGGGTTTTGAAAAATAACCGTTGTTGATTCAAAAAGCAATTTAAAATCAACGGTTGAAAATTAAAGATAGATAATAACAGTAAATACACATATCACACACAGGAGAGAAGCACATCTACACGCAACATGACAGACTGTCACACGGGCACAAGGAAGTATGCATCAGAAATACTGACACACGTGTTGCTATCTCAGCTTCAGAGTCAGTACCAATGGGTACACACACTCTGATTGAGTTACCTTCTGGACTAGACATCTTCTGATCAAGAAGTATCATAGTCAGAGGTTCTGATCCATCTTCACTCTGGACAAAAGTCCATGTTCAGATTTTTCAGAATAAAATTAAATCTATCCTCTGCTAAGAGCTTTGTAAAGATATCTGCCCATTGATGGTCAGTATCAACAAACTTCAGAAGAAGTACGCCCTTCTGTACATAATCTCTAATAAAGTGATACTTTACCTCAATGTGCTTTGCCCTTGAATGCAAGATAGGATTCTTACTCAATGAGATTGCAGCAGTGTTATCACAATAGATTGGGATATTGCTCTCAAGGATCTGATAATCCTCCAGCTGATGTTTCATCCAGAGCATCTGAGTGCTGCATATTGCTGCTGAGATATATTCTGCCTCTGCAGTTGATAGTGCAATGATTGATTGCCTCTTGCTTGCCCATGAGACTAGATTGCTTCCCAGAAATTGACAATTTCCAGAAGTACTTTTTCTCTCTGTTCTATCTCCAGCATAATCAGCATCACAATAACCTGAAAGCTTATACTCTGATGTTTTCTTATACATCAAGCCAAGGTTAGTGGTGCCTTTCAGATACCTTAGGATCCTCTTAACAACAGTTAAGTGGGTTTCCCTTGGATCTGATTGGAAACGAGCACATAAATGAACACTAAATAGTATGTCTGGCCTAGATGCAGTTAAGTATAGAAGTGAACCTATCATGCCACGATAGAGCTTCTGACATACTTTACCACTTTTATCTTCTTTCTCCAGAATGCATGTAGGATGCATTGGAGTCTTGGCCACTGTAGATTCCAGCATATTGAACTTCTTCAGAAGTTCTTTAGTGTACTTGCTCTGATGGATATATGTTCCTTCTGGTGTTTGATCAACTTGTATTCCCAGAAAGTACTTTAATTCTCCCATCATACTCATCTCAAATTCAGCCTGCATCATCTCAGAAAATTCTTTTCATAGAGATTGATTAGCAGAACCAAATATAATATCATCAACATAAATTTGCACAATTAAGATATCATCTTTATAAGTCTTGCAAAAAAGAGTTGTATCTACTTTACCCCTTACAAACTCATTCTCCAGAAGGAATGAGCTGAGTCTCTCATACCATGCTCTGGGAGCTTGCTTCAGACCATAGAGTGACTTCTTCAATTTGAACACATGGTCTGGCTTCTTCTCATCTTCAAAACCTGGGGGTTGATGAACATAGACTTCCTCTGAAATATAACCATTTAGAAAGGCACTCTTCACGTCCATCTAATGTAGAACTATGTTGTGATTCACTGAGAAAGAGATCAACAGTCTGATTGCCTCCAGTCTTGCTACTGGAGCAAATGTTTCAGTGTAGTCTATTCCTTCCTGCTGGCTGTAGCCTTGAGCAACTAGCCTTGCCTTGTTTCTGACTACATCTCCTTTCTCATTCAGCTTGTTTCTGAATACCCATTTTGTTCCAATTACATGGACACTCTCAGGCTTCTTCACTAAGCTCCAAATATCGTTCTTGGAGAATTGATTCAATTCTTCTTCCATGGCCAGAATCCAGTCCTTGTCCTGAAGAGCTTCATCTATGGACTTGGGTTCAATTAAGGACACCAATCCTTTCAGACTGAGCAAGGTCTCTTCAGAGGGTCTGAAGGCTGATCTGGTTCTGACTGGTTCGTCTTTGTTGCCCAGAATCAATTCCTTAGGGTGAGCTGCAGTGATTTTGCTCTTCTTCAGAGTTTGTGAGTCAGAGGGACCAGCTTCTTCCTCTGGTTCATCTTCCTCTGGCTCAGCTTCCTCTGGAGCTTTGCCTTTGTCAGAAACATTAATGCTTAAATCTGCAAACTTCTCAACTAGCTTTGACTGGTCAGAGTCAAGCTTATCGTCAAATCTAACATAAATAGATTCTTCAATAGTCTTAGCATCAGTATTATAAAATCTAAAACCTTTAGATCTCTCAGAATAACCAAGTAATAGACATTTAGAAGATTTAGCATCAAATTTATACAATCTATCCTTAGTATTGAGAACATAACAAACACAACCAAAAGGATGAAAATAAGAAATGTTGGGTTTTATGTTCTTCCACAATTCATAGGGAGTCTTATTCAGAATTGGTCTCACAGAGATTCTGTTCTGAATGTAACATGCTGTATTTACTGCCTCTGCCCAAAAGTGCTTAGCCATGCCAGTTTCTTGGAGCATGGTTCTAGCCATCTCCTGAAGAGTTCTGTTTTTCCTCTCAACAACACCATTTTGTTGAGGAGTTCTGGGACAAGAGAAATCATGTGCAATTCCATAGGAATCAAACAGACTCTCAAACTTGTCATTCTCAAACTCTCCACCATGGTCACTTCTGACACGCATAATCCTACAAGCCTTCTCGTTTTGCACTTGGGCAATGAAGGTAGAGAACACAACATGAGACTCATCCTTGCGGGTTAGAAACTTTACCCATGTCCAGCGGCTATAGTCATCAACGATAACCATCCCATATCTCTTGCCACCTATAGACTCAGTTTTCACTGGTCCAAAAAGGTCGATATGCAGAAATTCCAACGGCCTTGAGGTTGAGACAACATTCTTTGCCTTGAAAGGGACTTTTGTGAATTTGCCTTTCTGACATGCTTCACAAAGAGCGTCTGAAGCGAACTTCAGATTGGGTAAGCCCCTGACAAGGTTTAGCTTGCTCAGCTGAGAAATCTTTCTCATACTGGCATGCCCTAACCGTCTATGCCATACCCACTGCTCTTCATTAACAGACAGAAGGCACTTCACATTCTGAGCCTCCAACTCAGATAATCTGATCTTATAAATGTTGTTCTTCCTCTTGCTGTTAAACAGAACAGAGCCATCGATTTGACTTACAGCCCGGCAGGACTTTTGATTGAATATAACATCATAACCCTTGTCAGCTAATTAACTTATAGACAATAAGTTATGTGTTAAGCCGTCTACCAATAACACATTATCAATGCATGGACTACTATCTACACAAATAGTACCCAGTACCAACAATTTTACCCTTTTCATTTCCTCCAAAGCCAACTTCGCCTCCAGGCTTAAGTTTTAGCTCTTGGAACATACGCCTTTCTCCCGTCATGTGACGCGAGCATCCACTGTCCAGATACCATGATTGGTGTTTCAGTGGAGCTATCAAGGATATCTGCAACATAGATAATCTTGTCCTTAGGTACCCACTTTCTGGGTCCTTTCTTGTTAGTTACCCCAGAGGTTCTGATCACCTTGGGTGTCTCAACATGATATTTTAAAGGAATATTTGCATGATATTTAGACATAGAGAAAGATCCCTTTTTAAGAGGGTTTTTAGCAACTTTAGCAGGTAAAGGATCAGGCAATATGGTACCAGAGGGAACAAAGCATTCATACAAGGATTTAGCTTTAGACACAGAGGGCTCATTTCTAATTGGTTTAGAATAGCCAATGCCATGCATTCCATTTCTGCTTACGCCATAGATCATTGAAGCCATTAAGCTTCTATCCACGCTTTTAGCTAGGAATCTTTGAAAAGACTTTTCATACTTAGACTCATTTCTACAATCAGAGGCATCACAAGCAACAATTTCTTCTAACTTAGCAATCTGGTTCTTAAGCACAGAGTTAGAATTGATCAAAGCATGATTATCATTTTTCAAATCAGAAATAATTTTCTGATGTTCAGAAGGAGTCTTGGAAACAGCAGATAAGTCCTTTTTCAGCTTCTTATGCTTAGACAATAAGGAGTTATACTTATCCATGATATCAGACAATGCATGTTTCAGTTCAGAGGTAGAGAAAGAAGCGAATACCTCATTTCATCGTCTGAGTTAGGATCTCCTTCTGATTCTGAGTCAGAGTCAACAGCTCCCTTTGACTCTGCTTCTTTGTCTTTGACAATAGCCATGAGTCCTTGGACTTCACCATCAAAGTCAACATCCTCTGACTCTGATTCATCAAATGTCACCATCAGACTCTTCTTTGTCTTGAAGTGCTTCTTTGGTTTCTTGTCCTTCTTCAACTTTGGACAGTCACTTTTGTAGTGCCCTGATTCTTTGCACTCAAAGCATGTGACTTCCTTAAGTGAGGACTTCTTCTGACCTGAGGATTCAGACTTTCCTTTTGCCTTTCCAGAGCCTTTGTATTTGCTCTGCCTGTGCTTCCAGATGCGATTGAGTCTCTTGGAGATCAGAGTCAGCTCATCTTCATCAGAATCTTCTGATGCTTCTTCAGATTCCTCTTCTTCAGCTTGAAGAGCTTTTGACTTCTCAGCCTTAGCCTTTTCAGATTTAGATTTCAAGGCTATGAACTTTTTCCTCAGATCTTGCATCTCTGAGCGCTTCAGCTCATGGCATTTCAAAATGCTGATGAGTTCTTCTAAACTCATATTCTCAACATCTCTCGTGAGCTCTATTGAAGTCACTAAAGGCATCCAACTTTCAGGAAGACACCTGATGACCCTTATGACATGATCTTTTGTTGTGTAGCTCTTGTTGAGAGGTCGTATGCCAGCTACAAGCAACTGAAATCTGGAGAACATTTCTTCAATGGACTCATTTGGCTCCATGATGAATGATTCATACTTTTGGATCAAAGACAATGCCTTTGATTCTTGACTTTCTTGTTTCCTTCATGAGACATCTTCAGAGATTCGAAAAATGCCTTTCGCAAACTCACGATCTGTAATCTTCTGGTACTCTTCATAGGAAATAGCACTTAGAAGAATTGCTCTTGCTTTGTGATGTTGTGAGTACAGCTTCTTTTGATCTGCAGTCATCTCTGACCTTGGATCTTCTTGACATCTGCATCAATGGACGCTCGTAGCCATCCACAATAATATCCCAGAGATCTGCATCGAAACCCAGAAAGAACTTTCCAGTCTATCTTTCCAATATTCGAACCTTTGACCGTCGACATATGAGGTTTCATTGTAACCATTCTTTGAGTTTCACTGGTGTGCAGCCATGTTTTTCACACCGCCCGGATCACTGAACACTGTTAGGTGTGGTAATCAGAACTTGCGCTCTGATACCAATTGAAGGTATGAAAAAAACGGTAGAAAGGGGGGGTTTGAATAACGTTTTCAAGATAAAGCTTCCAACTTAAAGATTTTGACAAATCTTTCGAGAACTTAAGTGCTAAAGATAAGAGATAGAAAAGCACACAAGGATTTTATCCTGGTTCACTTGATAAATCACTCAAGCTACTCCAGTCCACCCGTTAAGGTGATTTCTTCCTTCTTAGAATGAAGGCAATCCACTAATCAGGTAAGAGTTACAACTGCACTTGAAACCTACAAGTGACTAACAATTACACTGACTTAGCTCACACTAAGATTCACTCTCTTAGTCTTCTCTAGGATCCGATCAACCTTGATCTCCTAAAGGAACTAAACAAACTGTTTATCAAAGAATTGTTTACAAGAGATTTGCTTCTAAAAAGCTAATAGTAAACTCAATGAATTTCAGATGAAAGAAAGCTTAGAAGAATTTGAATTTGTCTTGCGCGTATGTGAATGCTTCTAGCCGCTTCTTTCAGTCTTCAGCCTCTTTTATATACTCCAAGGATTAGGGTTGAGCGTTGCATGGGAAATGCTACCGTTGGAGGGCAGTTCTGGAAAATCCAGCTTTCTGCTGTGTCTGAGACTGTTAGGTAGGTCGTCAGGAAGGTACA